>NW_011458765.1:0-520 GCF_000754665.1 Bison bison bison | reverse complement strand
AGGAACATTGGCTTCTGGACACAAGCCCAGATGAGGTCTATTGGCCCTGCAGTCACTCGAGAGCCAATCCCCAGCTTTCCTTCGCAACTCGAATGGAAGATTGGACTTCCCTGGGCCAACACAAGAGGCATCCCGAATTCCCCGTCGTAACTCGAGAATCCCGCCGCAACTCGAGAAAACCACGTGGTTCCCCCGTCATCGCAAGATGAAGCCCTTTCCCGCTACAGCGTCTCAGGAGAAGTCCCACGTTAGGAATTGGAGGTCAAACGGTACTTGGCACCCTTGATGCGCCCCCACAAAGTTCCCCGGCATCCCGGTCTCCCTGGAGAGGAACACCGAGGTTTTCCGGCACCACTTCCTCTGAGCCCCTTCTAACCCTCCTGATCTCCACAGGAGGGTCGACTCCCCTGCTTTGTCTGGAAGGGGTTCCCGACCTTCCGGTCGCACCTCAGGATGAGGCCGGTCTCACGACGACATTCCAGACGTGGCCTCGTGGGTGCTTCCACATTGCGAAGCACCC
>NW_011458764.1:0-585 GCF_000754665.1 Bison bison bison | reverse complement strand
CCGGGAAATCGGGGTCCTTCGGAATGTGGAACCACCCACGAGGCCACGTCTGGAATGTCGTCGTGAGACCGGCCTCATCCTGAGGTGCGACCGGAAGGTCGGGAACCCCTTCCAGACAAAGCAGAGGAGTCGACCCTCCTGTCCAGATCAGGAGGTTAGAAGAGGCTCAGAGGAAGTGGTGCCGGAAAACTTCGGTGTTCCTCTCGAGGGAGACCGGGATGTCGGGGCGCTTTGTGGGCCGCATCAAGGGTGACAAGTACCGTTTCGAACTCCAATTCCTAAAGTGGGACTTCTCCTGAGACGCTGTAGCGGCACAGGGCTACATCTTGCGGTGACGGGGGAACCACGTGGTTTTTCTCGAGGTGTAGCAGGATTCTCGAGTTACGACGGGGAATTCAGGATGCCTCTTGTGTTGGCCCAGGGAAGTCCAATCATCCATTCGAGTTGGGAAGGAAAGCTGGGAATTGCTCTCGAGTGACTGCAGGGCCAATAGACCTCATCTAGGCTTCTGTCCAGAAGCCAATGTTCCTCTCCAGGGGCGACAGAGATCTCAGGGTTGCATTCCACACACACCCGGGGAGACAG
>NW_011458763.1:0-500 GCF_000754665.1 Bison bison bison | reverse complement strand
CTGGGGATTGCTCTCGAGTGACTGCAGGGCCAATAGACCTCATCTGGGCTTGTGTCCAGAAGCCAATGTTCCTCTCCAGGGGCGACCGTGATCTCGGGGTTGCATCCAGACGCACCCGGTGAGACAGGCATTCATCTCGAGTGGAAGCCAAGAACCCAGCTCTGCTCTCGAGTCGCGACGGGTATCTCTTGGAGCTCCCTGGGTGGACTAAAGGGAGTCAAGCCTCCTGAGGCGTTTGGAGAGAGGTCGCGAGGTTGGCCTCTAGGCCATGCAGGAGACGAAGGCCCTCATCTCCGCGATGACGGGGGAGTCTCGGGGTGGTTCTCGAGCGGCGGCCCCA
This sequence comes from Bison bison bison, assembly GCF_000754665.1. Taxonomy (NCBI): domain Eukaryota; kingdom Metazoa; phylum Chordata; class Mammalia; order Artiodactyla; family Bovidae; genus Bison; species Bison bison. Next base: position 160 of record NW_011458763.1, on the reverse strand, counting down.
GGGTGCGGTTTCTCACGAGGTACGACGGCGAGGTCAGTGAGCCTCTCGTGGGGCGCCAGGGAAGTCGGGTCTCCATGCGAGTGGCGAGGGGGAGCGCGTCATTGCTCTCGAGTCATGGTAGGGGAACCTGGCCTCGAGACGTGTTGAAGAAGGTCTCTCG
>NW_011458762.1:0-521 GCF_000754665.1 Bison bison bison | reverse complement strand
TTGGCAGGAAATAAAGGGCCGGCATGGAAATGGCACCCAGGCTGGGATCGAGATCTGTAGAGTGGCATGGGTGAGGCGAAGGGGAGCAAAGGCCCCCTCCTCAGCTGTGTCTGTCTCCTGACCCCTGCCCTGACCTGCAGTAGTCAGCAGCCTGGCATTCTGGGCTGGGTGGGGCAGGGAAACCTGCTCTTTGCCAGCAACTCTCAACCTTCCATCAACTTCTGAAGCACCTTGGGAGGGGGCAGTGCTGAAAAAGCTGTTTCCTAAGCCTAGGAGCTTGGAGTCGCAGGTTTCTGGTGAGACCTGAGGACCGGTCCTTTAACAAGCTGTCCAGGGAGGAGGTAAACACTAGGAATGCAGATTTAGGGATTTAGACAAGATGGCTAACAAGCTCATCGAAGTTCTTTTCTTTACAGACTGGAGTGGAGTCAAAATACCTTGAAAATAGCTTCTACAAATGTGGTCCTTGGACCAATCCACAAGCCTCCCAAGGCACCCACTAACATCTCTGGTGATGTTTG
>NW_011458761.1:0-510 GCF_000754665.1 Bison bison bison | reverse complement strand
GTCCCTGGGATTCTCCAGGCAAGAACACTGGATGGGTTGCCGTTTCCTTCTCCAATGCATGAAAGTGAAAAGTGAAAGTGAAGTCACTCAGTCATGTCCGACTCCTAGCAACCCCATGGACTGCAGCCCACCAGGCCCCTCCGTCCATGGGATTTTCCAGGCAAGAGTACTGGAGTGGGTTGCCATTGCCTTCTCCGATAAACATTCTGTATTACCAATTTTTTGTGATTGTAACATTGCTGGTATCTCAGAGAAGCGACTTATCACTGGCTATATGTTTTAGCCTCTAGTAAGAAACTGCTCCTTTTATACAAAGATAAATGAGTTAAACCGCATGTAAATAAGTAGTGTTATCATTGCAAAATGAAAGGACTTCTAAATTTTATTGCAGAATTAATGTGTTGTCTGTCAAAAATCTTTTTGGTCCTTAAGAAAAACTAAATAATTTAATTGGTTGGAACATAAGGACGGAGAAACCAAAATTCCGAGTTTTCCTAAGCAAACAGCATT
>NW_011458760.1:0-507 GCF_000754665.1 Bison bison bison | reverse complement strand
GGCCTCTAGGCCATGCAGGAGACGAAGGCCCTCATCTCCGCGATGACGGGGGAGTCTCGGGGTGGTTCTCGAGCGGCGGCCCCAGGGTGCGGTTTCTCACGAGGTACGACGGCGAGGTCAGTGAGCCTCTCGTGGGGCGCCAGGGAAGTCGGGTCTCCATGCGAGTGGCGAGGGGGAGCGCGTCATTGCTCTCGCGTCATGGTAGGGGAATCTGGCCTCGAGACGTGTTGAAGAAGGTCTCTCGAGGTCTTTCTCGGGTTGAGGCAGGAAACCCTGGCTTCCCTCGACTTGTGCAGGTGACCTCAGGGGGCTTCTCATGGTGGCTCTGAGAAGTCAGGGAAACTGGAGGTGGGAGGGGCCTCTCGGGACTCCCCGGGTTTTGGTGCATTGGAAGAGGGCCTCATCTCCAGTTGAGGCAGGAACCTCAGGGTTCCTCTGATTTCAGACTCCGATCGCAGGGTCCCTGCAGACTGGGGACAGGAGAGTCAGGCCTCGTCTTGGGTTGAG
>NW_011458759.1:0-505 GCF_000754665.1 Bison bison bison | reverse complement strand
TAGTACAGCCACTATGGAGAACAGTGTAGAGATTCCTTAAAAAACTGGAAATAGAACTGCCTTATCATCCAGCAATCCCACTGCTGGGCATACACTCCGAGGAAACCAGAAGGGAAAGAGACACGTGTACCCCAATGTTCATCGCAGCACTGTTTATAATAGCCAGGACATGGAAGCAACCTAGATGTCCATCAGCAGATGAATGGATAAGAAAGCAATGGTACATATACACAATGGAGTATTACTCAGCCATTAAAAAGAATACATTTGAATCAGTTTTAATGAGATGGATGAAACTGGAGCCTATTATACAGAGTGAAGTAAGCCAGAAGGAAAAACACCAATACAGTATACTAAAGCATACATATGGAATTTAGAAAGATGGTAACAATAACCCGGTGTACGAGACAGCAAAAGAGACACTGATGTATAGAACAGTCTTATGGACTCTGTGGGAGAGGGAGAGGGTGGAAAGATTTGGGAGAATGACATTGAAACACATAAA
>NW_011458758.1:0-508 GCF_000754665.1 Bison bison bison | reverse complement strand
GAAATAGAGGAAAACAATAGGATAGGAAAGACTAGCGATCTCTTTAAGAAAATTAGAGATACTAAGGGAACACTTCATGTAAAGATGGGCTCAATAAAGGACAGAAATGGTATAGACCTAACAAAAGCAGAAGATATTAAGAAGAGGTGGCAAGAATACACAAAACTATACAAAAAAGATCTTCATGACCCTGATAACCACAATGGTGTGATCACTCACCTAGAGCCAGACATCCTGTAATGTGAAGTCAAGTGGGCTTTAGGAAGTATCACTACGAACAAAGCTAGTGGAGGGGATGGAATTTCAGTTGAGCTATTTCAAATCCTAAAAGATGATGCTGTGAAACTGCTGCACTCAATAGGCCAGCAAATTTAGAAAACTCAGCAGTGGCCACAGGACTGGAAAAGGGCAGTTTTCATTCAAGAAAGGCAATGCCAAAGAATGTTCAAACTACATCACAATTGCACTCATCTCACATGCTAGTAAAGTAATGCTCAAAATTCTCCAA
>NW_011458757.1:0-525 GCF_000754665.1 Bison bison bison | reverse complement strand
CCTTCGTCTCCCTGTATGGCCTAGAGACCAATCTCTCGACCTCTCTCCAAACGCCTAAGGAGGCTTGACTCCCTTTAGTCCACCCAGTGAGCTCCAAGAGATACCCGTCGCGACTCGAGAGCAGAGCGGGGTTCTTTGCTGCCACTCGATATGGATGCCTGTCTCCCCGGGTGCGTCTGGAATGCAACCCCGAGATCCCTTTCGCCCCTGGAGAGGAACACTGGCTTCTGGACACAAGCCTAGATGAGGTCTATTGGCCCTGCAGTCACTCGAGAGCAATCCCCAGCTTTCCTTCGCAACTCGAATGGAAGATTGGACTTCCCTGGGCCAACACAAGAGGCATCCTGAATTCCCCGTCGTAACTCGAGAATCCTGCCGCAACTCAAGGAAATCCATGTGGTTCCCCCGTCATCGCAAGATGAAGCCCTTTCCCGCTACAGTGTCTCAGGAGAAGTCCCACGTTAGGGATTGGAGGTCGAAACGGTACTTTGCACCCACGATGCGACCCACAAAGTTCCCCGACAT
>NW_011458756.1:0-502 GCF_000754665.1 Bison bison bison | reverse complement strand
GAGAAAAACCACGTGGTTCCCCGGTCATCGCAAGATGAAGCCCTTTCCCGCTACAGCGTCTCAGGAGAAGTCCCACGTTAGGAATTGGAGGTCGAAACGGTACTTGGCACCCTTGATGCGCCCCCACAAATTCCCCGGCATCCCGGTCTCCCTGGAGAGGAACACCAAGGATTTCCGGCACCACTTCCTCTGAGCCCCTTCTACCATCCTGATCTCGACAGGAGGGTCGACTCCCCTGCTTTGTCTGGAAGGGGTTCCCGACCTTCCGGTCGCACCTCAGGATGAGGCCGGTCTCCCGACGACATTCCAGACGTGGCCTCGTGGGTGCTTCCACATTGCGAAGCACCCCGATTTCCCGGTCCCCTCTTGAGAAGAACCCGATGCCCGGACACCTCTCCGAACTCCACCCTGTGAATGAAGTCAACACGAAGGGGCAGTGACTCGCCCGTGCATCGTCCGGAAAAAACCCCAGGTTCCAAATACAGCTCGACAAGTGGCCTCT
>NW_011458755.1:0-541 GCF_000754665.1 Bison bison bison | reverse complement strand
GGAAGTCCTCTAGCCTGCCTGAATAGGTTTTTTCAGCCACATGTGATTGCTCAGAGCCTCCCAACTGTGAGAGGCATGAAATGTTCTAAACTGTCTAAATACAGATTCCTTTGAGCAGTTAAAAGATTGATTAGAAATTGTATTGGTGAAGGGATTTTCACTTGTTGGGCCAATGTTTGCTGCTAAGTTTCCATATCCCTTACCTGCTGTGTCCCTGGCAGTGTATTGATTAATATAATTGGTGTAAGTAGTAGTTTTAATGTTTGTAACCTGGGACCCTTGAGTTAATCTTTTTCTTGTTACAGCCCACCACACCTTTGCCCTATAGGAATGCAACTTTAATGCTTTTGGAGGGTGGCGCCTGACTAATCACCTTTAGAGAAAAATAAGTTTTCTGAAGAAAGGGTCTTAAAATGTTAACAGGCCTCCGGGCCAGAAGATGATGCAAATCACCTAAACTTTTGCATATGATAAGTCTGCAGGAAGAAAGCCTGGCTTACTGCATGACTCTACCCCTTCCCCCATTATCCTCTATGCATAA
>NW_011458754.1:0-530 GCF_000754665.1 Bison bison bison | reverse complement strand
GACCCTCCTGTCCAGATCAGGAGGGTGAAGTGGCTCTGAGGAAGTGATGGCCAGAAAACTTCGGTGTTCCTCTCGAGGGAGACCGGGATGCCAGGGAACTTTGTGGGTCACATCAAGAGTGCCAAGTACCGTTTCGACCTCCAATACCTAACGTGGGACTTCTCCTGAGACGCTGTAGCGGGAAATGGCTTCATCTTGCGATGACGGGTGAACCACGTGGTTTTCTCGAGTTACGGCGGGATTCTCGAGTTACGACGGGGAATTCAGGATACCTCTTGTGTTGGCCCAGGGAAGTCCAATCTTCCATTCGAGTTGGGAAGGAAAGCTGGGGATTGCTCTCGAGTGACTGCAGGGCCAATAGACCTCATCTAGGCTTGTGTCCAGAAGCCAATGTTCCTCTCCAGGGGCGACAGGGATCTCGGGGTTGCATTCCAGACACACCCGGGGAGACAGGCATTCATCTCGAGTGGAAGCAAAGAACCCCACTCTGCTCTCGAGTCGCGACGTGTATCTCTTGGAGCTCACTGGGT
>NW_011458753.1:0-504 GCF_000754665.1 Bison bison bison | reverse complement strand
GTGAAGAAGGCTGAGCACGGAAGAATTGATGTTTTGAACTGTGGTGCTAGAGAAGACCTGAGAGTCCCTGGGACTGGAAGCAGGTCAAGCCAGTCAATCCTAAAGGAAATCAACCCTGAATATTCATTAAAAGGTCTGACGCTGAAGCTGAAGCTCCAATACTTTGGCCACCTGATGCGAAGAGCTGACACATTGGAAAAGACCCTGCTGCTGGGAAATACTGAAGGCAGAAAGAGAAGAGGGCAGCAGAGGACGAGATGGTTAGGTAACATCACTGAATCAATGGACATGAATATGGGCAAACTCCAGGACACAGTGGAGGATAGGACCCCGGGGTTCTGCAAAGAGTCAGACAACTTAGCAACAGAACAACAGAGTCTCTGTTTCCAAACAATGTGCGGTGCGTTATAGCGGTCACTATTAAAAGACAGTCGAATTCTTGGGCTGTTGATGTTTGAGAGATTGAGAAGGAAAGCAGAAGTAGAACTTGAGTAAAAATATGAA
>NW_011458752.1:0-503 GCF_000754665.1 Bison bison bison | reverse complement strand
ACAGGAGAGTCAGGCCTCGTCTTGGGTTGAGACATGGAACTCCGCTTGCCTCTAGAGATGTCCCCGGGGAGAGAGGCCGCTTGTCGAGCGTATTTTGGAACCTTGGGGTTTTTTTCCGAACGGTGCACGGAAAAACTGCCCCTTCGTGTGGACTCCATTCACAGGGTGGAGTTCGGAGAGGTGTCCGGGCATCGGGTTCTTCTCAAGAGGGGACCGGGAAATCGGGGTCCTACGGAATGTGGAACCACCCACGAGGCCACGTCTGGAATGTCTTCGTGAGACCGGCCTCATCCTGAGGTGCGACCGGAAGGTCGGGAACCCCTTCCAGACAAAGCAGGGGAGTCGACCCTCATGTCCAGATCAGGAGGGGAGAGAGGGCTCAGAGGAGGGGGTGCCGGAAAACCTCAGTGTTCCTCTCGAGGGAGACCGGGATTTCGGGGAACTTTGTGGGTCGCATCAAGGGTGCCAAGCGCCCTTTCGACCTCCAATTCCTAACGTGGGAC
>NW_011458751.1:0-513 GCF_000754665.1 Bison bison bison | reverse complement strand
CGCATCAAGGGTGCCAAGTACCGTTTCGACCTCCAATACCTAACGTGGGACTTCTCCTGAGACGCTGTAGCGGAAATGGCTTCATCTTGCGATGACGGGTGAACACGTGGTTTTCTCGAGTTGCGGCGGGATTCTCGAGTTGCCGGGGAATTCAGGATGCCTCTTGTGTTGGCCGAGGGAAGTCCAATCTTCCATTCGAGTTGCCAAGGAAAGCTGGGGATTGCTCTCGAGTGACTGCAGGGCCAATAGACCTCATCTAGGCTTGTGTCCAGAAGCCAGTGTTCCTCTCCAGGGGCGAAAGGGATCTCGGGGTTGCATTCCAGACACACCCGGGGAGACAGGCATCCATCTCGAGTGGAAGCAAAGAACCCCGCTCTGCTCTCGAGTCGCGACGGGTATCTCTTGGAGCTCACTGGGTGGACTAAAGGGAGTCAAGCCTCCTGAGGCGTTTGGAGAGAGGTCGCGAGATTGGTCCGTAGACCATGCAGGAGACGAAGGCCCTCATCTCGCGAT
>NW_011458750.1:0-516 GCF_000754665.1 Bison bison bison | reverse complement strand
TTTTCCTCGCTGTGTGTGGGTTTGTGCAGGTGGCTTGTCAAGGTTTCCTGGTTAGGGAAGCTTGTGTCGGTGTTCTGATGGGTGGAGCTGTATTTCTTCTCTTTGTTCAGTCGCGCTGTGGGGAGGGAGGGAGGGATGCTGCAAACAAATAACACTGGCGTGCGCTCGCAGTGCCTCAGCCACACTGGGTCTGCCCCCGCTCACGGCGCGTGTAGCCTCCCTGCCCACACTGCTCGGGCTCTAGGTTGTTCCGCCGGGAACAATCTGAGGCTGGGCCTGGGTTGCGTGTACCTCCCAGGTCCAAGCCGCTCAGGTTCAGGCACTCGGGTAGTCCTCAGAGGCGCAGACTCAGTTGGGCCTGAGTTTTGTGCTCTTCCCAGGTCCGAGCAGCTCAAGTGATGAGGTGTTTGGCGAGCGCCAATGCTGCGACTTATCGCCTCCCCACCACTCGGTTATCTGGGTGTAAAACCGGCGCACCTTCTCAGGCAGATATTAACCGTCCAGACCCCCAAAAAA
>NW_011458749.1:0-529 GCF_000754665.1 Bison bison bison | reverse complement strand
TCCAAACGCCTCAGGAGGCTTGACTCCCTTTAGTCCACCCAGTGAGCTCCAAGAGATACCCTTCGCGACTCGAGAGCAGAGGGGGTTCTTTGCTTCCACTCGAGATGGATGCCTGTCTCCCCGGGTGCGTCTGGAATGCAACCCCGAGATACCTTTGCCCCTGGAGAGGAACACTGGCTTCTGGACACAAGCCTAGATGAGGTCTATTGGCCCTGCAGTCACTCGAGAGCAATCCCCAGCTTTCCTTCGCAACTCGGATGGAAGATTGGACTTCCCTGGGCCAACACAAGAGGCATCCTGAATTCCCCGTCGTAATTCGAGAATCCTGCCGCAACTCGAGAAAATCCACGTGGTTCACCTGTCATCGCAAGATGAAGCCCTTTCCCGCTACAGTGTGTCAGGAGAAGTCCCACGTGAGGTATTGGAGGTCGAAACGGTACTTGGCACCCTTGATGCGACCCACAAAGTGCCCCGACATCCCGGTCTCCCTCGAGAGGAACACTGAGGTTTTCCGGCACCACTTCCTCTG
>NW_011458748.1:0-522 GCF_000754665.1 Bison bison bison | reverse complement strand
CCTGGAAGATCCCATGGAGAGAGGAGCCTGGTTAGCTACAGTCCATGGGGTCGACAGAGTCAGAACGGAGCCACTAACACTTTCACTTTCACACAGCTCACATATTTTATTTAAACATTTGTGATGAATATAAACCAGATTTTGGCTGAAATAGACATCTGTTTCCTCTTCTTCTCAAAGTCCCAAAATAATAAAAAAATACATTTTATAAAAAATAAGACCAAAGAAAAAAATCACTGGAAGGTGAAGAGAAGGACTATCAGCAGCAAACCAGAAGATCTGGAGAGTTTCAGATTGATAGAAGGCAGAAGGCATAGTATTGATGGAAAAAGCATAGCAGTAGAAAAACATAAGAATGTAACGGCAAGGAATTTAAGAATATTTAACTGGCACCCACTCCACGTACTCTCGCCTGGAAAATCCCATGGATGGAGGAGCCTGGAAGGCTGCAGTCCATGGGGTCGCTGAGGGTTGGACACGACTGAGCAACTTCACTTTCACTTTTCACTTTCATGCATTGGA
>NW_011458747.1:0-546 GCF_000754665.1 Bison bison bison | reverse complement strand
CCTCCTGTGGAGAGTCAGGAGGGGTCGAAGGGGCGTCAGAGGAAGTGGGGCCGGAAAACCTCGGTGTTCCTCTCCAGGGAGACCGGGATGCCGGGGAACTTTGTGGGGCGCATCAAGGGTGCCAAGTACCGTTTCGACCTCCAATTCCTAACTGGGACTTTCCTGAGACGACTGTACGGAAAGGGCTTCATCTTGCGATGACGGGGAACCACGTGGTTTTTCTCGAGTTGCGGCGGGATTCTCGAGTTACGACGGGGAATTCGGGATGCCTCTTGTGTTGGCCCAGGGAAGTCCAATCTTCCATTCGAGTTGCGAAGGAAAGCTGGGGATTGCTCTCGAGTGACTGCAGGGCCAATAGACCTCATCTAGGCTTGTGTCCAGAAGACCAATGTTCCTCTCCAGGGGCGACCGGGAATCTCGGGGTTGCATTCCAGACGCACCCGGGGAGACAGGCATTCATCTCGAGTGGAAGCAAAGAACCCCGCTCTGCTCTCGAGTCGCGACGGGTATCTCTTGGAGCTCACTGGGTGGACTAAAGGGAGTCAA
>NW_011458746.1:0-553 GCF_000754665.1 Bison bison bison | reverse complement strand
CCTTCGCAACTCGAATGGAAGATTGGACTTCCCTGGGCCAACACAAGAGGCATCCTGAATTCCCGGTCGTAACTCGAGAATCCCGCCGCAACTCGAGAAAAACCACGTGGTTCCCCCGTCATCGCAAGATGAAGCCCTTTCCCGCTACAGCGTCTCAGGAGGTCCCACGTTAGGAATACAGGTCGAAACGGTACTTGGCACCCTTGAGGCGACCCACAAAGTTCCCCGACATCCCGGTCTCCCCCGAGAGGAGCACCGAGGTTTTCCGGCACCACTTCCTCTGAGCCCCTTCTACCCTACTGATCTCGACAGGATGGTCGACTCCCCTGCTTTGTCTGGAAGGGGTTCCCGACCTTCCGGTCGCACCTCAGGTTGAGGCCGGTCTCACGACGACATTCCAGACGTGGCCTCGTGGGTGCTTCCACATTGCAAAGCACCCCGATTTCCCGGTCCCCTCTTGGTAAGAACCCGATGCCCGGACACCTCTCCGAACTCCACCCTGTGAATGAAGTCAACACGAAGGGGCAGTGACTCGCCCGTGCATCGTCCGGAA
>NW_011458745.1:0-511 GCF_000754665.1 Bison bison bison | reverse complement strand
AAACTGGAGGTGGGAGGGGCCTCTCGGGACCCCACTGGGTTTGGTGCATTGGAAGAGGGCCTCATCTCCAGTTGAGGCAGGAACCGCAGGGTACCTCTGATTTCAGACTCCGATCGCAGGGTCCCTGCAGACTGGGGACAGGAGAGTCAGGCCTCGTCTTGGGTTGAGGCATGGAACTCCGCTTGCCTATCGAGATGTCCCCGGGAGGGAGGCCGCTTGTCGAGCTGTATTTGGAACCTGGGGTTTTTTCCCGAACGGTGCACGGAAAAATTGCCCCTTCGTGTGGACTTCATTCGCAGGGTGGAGTTCGGAGAGGTGTCCGGGCATCGGGTTCTTCTCAAGAGGGGACCGGGTAATCGGGGTCCTACGGAATGTGGAACCACCCACGAGGCCACGTCTGGAATGTCTTCGTGAGACCGGCCTCATCCTGAGGTGCGACCGGAAGGTCGGGAACCCCTTCCAGACAAAGCAGCGGAGTCGACCCTCCTGTCCAGATCAGGAGGGGAGAAAG
>NW_011458744.1:0-536 GCF_000754665.1 Bison bison bison | reverse complement strand
GTCTCTACTTCCCACGGGCGGCTCCTACCCTCAGCACCGCAAACAATTCCCCTGGGGTCTGAGCTCAGATCTATGTTTTTTTTACTTGCAAGACTAATCTTTCATTTGCCAAAAATAATGTAGAGTAGGGGATGGGGGTGAGGGGTCCATCTCCCGCAGCACACTCTAGGAGGTTTCCAGCTATATCTCGTCCCCCCATGTCTCTCTCCACAAAGACAAGAGGTTGGACTGATGACCCAATGCCTCCAAGTTTCCCCAGTAAAGCCAGATTTGCATCTGTGCTGTGTGACTTCACCTTCACTACTTACATCTCCTGGACCTTGGGGCTCAGTCTTCAGATCATTTCTTTACTCCTTCTCATTCTCTTGGTGGTTTTAAATATCGTTTTACTGGGACTTCTCTGTGGGCTAGTGGCTAAGACTCCACGCCCCCAATGCAGGGAGCCCGGGTTCAATCCCTGGTCAGGGAACTAGATCTCGTACACCGCAACTAAGACCCGTTGCAGCCAAATAAATAAATATCATCTACTGGTACAT
>NW_011458743.1:0-2198 GCF_000754665.1 Bison bison bison | reverse complement strand
TCAGAGATATCAAGAATAATAGTATGAGGATAGCTCAGTAGGAAATTTCGGTGGAGAAAAGAGACTGAGTAGCTTGGTTTACCCGGGAGACCAATGAAACTTGAAGACAAGAAGTTTGCACCACTTACATAGGCCGCAGGGGCCCTCTCGAATAGCGGAAGGTGCCTCACTCTAGACACCTTCTATAGTGGGTCTTAGCAGCCCAGGCACAATTAGTAAGCGTGGTGGGTTCCGAGCTCCAGATGGAGACTCAGCTGGAAGTTAAAGGGAAGAATGACAAGGAATTGATGAATTAGAGCTATAAGTTAACGCTTTGACAGAGAGAGCGAGATGGTGGTGGGGGAGAGCCCCCAGTAAAATCAGAGGTGAGAGCACAAAGCAAGAAAGTAGGCAGACTCTGTTTTTTCGGCCGTAGATGCTCGAGAATATCCGGGTGGACTCCTGAGGCTAGATCCGGCATTTGTGTATGCCGAGCCTCCTTCCTCATGACCTTTGTCTGGAGTGGAATATGTCATCGGCTCCCGGCACAGGATCAGTGCATGCTCAGTCACGATATCAGTGCATGATCAGCCACGTGATCACTGACTTCACAGTCACGTGATTAGTGCCTCTCAGTCACGTGATCACCGTATGATAAACACGTGATCAGTGAACGATGAGCCACGTGGTCACTGCATGCTCAGTCAGGTGGTCAGTTCCTGATCAGCCATGTGATCAGTGCATGCAGAGTCACATGATCAGCGCATGTCAGTCACTGATCACTCCAGCATAAACACGTGATCAGTGCATGATGAGCCACGTGATCAGTGCCTGATCATCCAGGTCATCAGTGCATGGGCAGTCATTTGATCAGTGCATGATAGCAAAGTGATCACTGCATGCTCAGTCACGTGATCTGTACTTGATCAGCCACGTAATCAGTGCCTGCAGAGTCACGTGATCAAGGCCTGCTGAGCAGCGTGTTTCCTGCCAGCTCGTCTGCATGATAATTGCCAGCTGAGCTGCGTGATTCCTGTCTGCTCATCTGCTTGATAATTACCAGCTGAGCTGCGTGATTCCTGCCTGGTCACCTGCTTGATTACTGCCAGTTGATCAGCATGATTCGTCACTGCTGAGCTCCATGCTTATTGCCTGCTGATTGCGTGGTTCGTGTCTGCTCAGCTCTTTGATTATTGCCTCCTGACATCCCTATTCGGGGGCCACCTGCCAGGGACCAGCCCCAGTTGATCCACGGTATTCGAAGGAGAGATGGCCTAGGCGACTATTTATATGCTAATCAGAGATATCAAGAATAATAGTATGAGGATAGCTCAGTAGGAAAATTCGGTGGAGAAAGAGACTGAGTAGCTTGGTTTACTCAGGAGACCAATAAAACTTCAAGACAGGAAGATTGCACCACTTACGTAGGCCGCAGTCGCACTCTCGAATAGCGGAAGGTGCCTCACCCTAGACACCTTCCATAGTGGGTCTTAGCAGCCCAGGCATAATTAGTAAGCGTGGTGGATTCCGAGCTCCAGATGGAGACTCAGCTGGAAGTTAAAGGGAAGAATGACAGGGAATTGATGAATTAGAGTTATAAGTTAACTCTTTGACAGAGAGAGCGAGATGGTGGTGGGGGACAGCCCCCAGTAAAATCAGAGGTGAGAGCACAAAGCAAGAAAGTAGGAAGACTCTGGTTTTTTTGGGGGGTAGATGCTCGAGAATATCCGGGTGGACTCCTGAGGCTAGATCCCGCATTTGCCTATGCCGAGCCTCCTTCCTCATGAACTTTGTTCAGAGTGGACTGCCTCACCGGCTCCGGGCATATGATCAGTGCATGCTCAGTCACGATATCAGTGCATGATCAGCCACGTGATCACTGACTGCACAGTCACGTGATCAGCGCCTCTCAGTCACGCGATCTCCATATGATAAACATGTGATCAGTGAAGGATCAGCCATGTGATCACTGCATGCTCAGTTAGGTGGTCAGTTCATGAACAGCCACGTGATCAGTGCGTGCACAGTCACATGATCGGCGCTTGTCAGTCACTGATCACTGCATGAGAAACACGTGATCAGTGCTTGATAAGCCATGTGATCAGTGCCTGATCATCCACGTCATCAGTGCATGGGCAGTCATGTGATCAGGGCATGAAAGCCACGGGATCAGTGCATGCTCAGTCACGTGATCTGTACTTGATCAGCCACGTGATCAG
>NW_011458742.1:0-547 GCF_000754665.1 Bison bison bison | reverse complement strand
ACGGCGACCCCCCGAGAGGACAACCGGGGAAGCCCTCCCCCACCCCCCGCCAGGAGCCGACCCCCGCCCCGCGCCGCCCCGCCCCTGCCACGCTCCCGGTGCCTTCCCAGCCGCAGTGGGGATCCCCGGAGCACAACTGGGACCGCCCCCATCCCCGCCGCGACCCGGTTCCCGACCCGCGCCGCCCGGCTTCGCCCCGCCCCGGGCGCGCTCCCGGTGCGCTGCCCACCTTCACCACGGGCTCCCGGTGAGCCCCGCCCCACGCCCGGTTCCAGGAGAGCCTCTGGGACCTCGCTCCCGCCGCCCGGTGAAACGGGAGGACAATCCATCCAGCCCACAGAGGCAATCCAAGCTGTCTAGAATTCAGGGATCAAACGAGGGCTACGGAAAGGAAAGATGACCTGACCTAGGAGGACCATGATATTCTCTAGAACCGGACAAAGTTGGTTTGCAAGGAAACTTGATTCCTTGGAACCCGGAAAGCTGGTTCTTTTCATATGCAATTCCAAACCAGGAGCTCCTTCCCAAAGCCTGCCTGGCCGCCAGC
>NW_011458741.1:0-518 GCF_000754665.1 Bison bison bison | reverse complement strand
CGACGGCGAGGTCAGTGAGCCTCTCGTGGGGCGCCAGGGAAGTCGGGTCTCCATGCGAGTGGCGAGGGGGAGCGCGTCATTGCTCTCGAGTCATGGGAGGGAATCTGGCGTCGAGACGTGTTGAAGAAGGTCTCTCGAGGTCTTTCTCGGGTTGAGGCAGGAAACCCTGGCTTCCCTCGACTTGTGCAGGTGACCTCAGGGGGCTTCTCATGGTGGCTCTGAGAAGTCAGGGAAACTGGAGGTGGGGGGGGCCTCTCGGGACTCCACGGGGTTTGGTGCATTGGAAGAGGGCCTCATCTCCAGCGGGGCAGGAACCTCAGGGTTCCTCTGATTTCAGACTCCGATCGCAGGGTCCCTGCAGACTGGGGACAGGAGAGTCAGGCCTCGTCTTGGGTTGAGGCATGGAACTCCGCTTGCCTCTCGAGGTGTCCCCGGGGAGAGAGGCCACTTGTCGAGCTGTATTTGGAACCTGGGGGTTTTCCGGACGACGCACGGGCGAGTCACTGCCCCTTCGTGTA
>NW_011458740.1:0-519 GCF_000754665.1 Bison bison bison | reverse complement strand
GCCACTTGTCGAGCGGTATTTGGAACCTGGGGGTCTTCTCCTGACGATGCACGGACGAGTCACTGCCCTTCGTGTTGACTTCATTCACAGGATGGAGTTCGAAGAGGTGTCTGGGCATTGGGTTCTTATCAAGAGGGGACCGGGAAATCGGGGTCCTTCGGAATCTGGAAGCACCCACGAGGCCACGTCTGGAATGTCGTCGTGAGACTGGCCTCATCCTGAGGTGCGACCGGAAGGTCGGGAACCCCTTCCAGACAAAGCAGGGGAGTCGACCCTCCTGTCCAGATCAGGAGGGTAGAAGGGGCTCAGAGGAAGTGGTGCCAGAAAACCTCGGTGTTCCTCTCGAGGGAGACCGGGATGTCGGGGCACTTTGTGGGTCGCATCAAGGGTGCCAAGTACCATTTCGACCTCCAATACCTCACGTGGACTTCTTCTGAGACACTGTAGCGGGAAAGGGCTTCATCTTGCGATGACGGGGGAACCACGTGGATTTTCTCGAGTTGCGGCAGGATTCTCGAG
>NW_011458739.1:0-500 GCF_000754665.1 Bison bison bison | reverse complement strand
GCTGCTAAGTCTCCATACTCTTACCTACTGTGTCCTTGGCAGTGTATTGATTGATATAATGGGTGTATAGAAATGTAAGTAGTAGCCTCAATGTTTGTAACCTTGGACCCTTGAGTTAATTCTTTTCTTTGATTGAGCCACCTCACCTTTGCCCTATAGGAATGCAGCTTTGTCCAGTGCTTTTTTGGTAGGCTGGTGCCTGACTTTGGAATAATCACCTTTAGAGAAAGATAAGTTTCTTAAAATGTTAACAGGCCTCCTGGCCAGAAGATGATGTAATTCACCTGAACTTTTGCATATGATAAGTTTGAAAGCCTGGCTTCGATTAGAACCAGGAACTGCTGTCCTTGCATGACTCCACCCCTTCCCCCATTATCCTCTATGCATAACTTAAGGTATAAAACTACTTTGGAAATAAAGTGCGGGCCTTGTTCACTGAAACTTGGTCTCCCCATGTCGTTCTTTCTCTTACCTTCTGGCTGAATTATTCAACCTCTTTT
>NW_011458738.1:0-527 GCF_000754665.1 Bison bison bison | reverse complement strand
CGGCGAGGTCAGTGAGCCTCTCGTGGGGGCGGCCAGGGAAGTCGGGGTCGTCCATGCGAGTGGCGAGGGGGTGCGCGTCATTGCTCTCGAGTCATGGTAGGGGAACCGTGGCCTCGAGACGTCTTGAAGAAGGTCTCTCGAGGCCTTTCTCGGGTTGAGGCAGAAACCCTGGCTTCCCTCGACTTGTGCAGGTGACCTCGAGGGGGCGTTCTCATGGTGGCTCTGAGAAGTCGAGGGAAGCTGGAGGTGGGGGGGGCGCCTCTCCGGACTCCACGGGGTTTGGTGCATTGGAAGAGGGCCTCATCTCCAGTTGAGGCAGGAACCTCAGGGTTCCTCTGATTTCAGACTCCGATCGCAGGGTCCCTGCAGACTGGGGACAGGAGAGTCAGGCCTCGTCTTGGGTTGAGGCATGGAACTCCGCTCGCCTCTCGAGGTGTCCCCGGGGAGAGAGGCCACTTGTCGAGCTGTATTTGGAACCTGGGGGTTTTTCCGGACGATGCACGGGCGAGTCACTGCCCCTTCGTGTT
>NW_011458737.1:0-504 GCF_000754665.1 Bison bison bison | reverse complement strand
ATGGAGGGGCAGATACAAGAGCTGCAAAGGGCAGTTTTCATTAGTGAGAAATTTTCTGTTTCCAGTGATAAAAATGGAATTCTGGTCAGTTTTGGCAAAAGGGACTCTTTCGGCTTAAGTATCTGGAATATCCAGTGGGGGAATTGAGTATCAAGTGTGGCTGGATTCAGAAACCCAAACAATAATATCATCCTCTATGTTCCTAGCATTCTCTCTTCACTTCCCTTGTCTTAACTTGTCTTATATTTATGTGTTGTTACCTTTTTTTTTTCTTCCTTCAAATGGTCTACACTGTCAAGAAAGAAGCCAGGCAAGCCAAACAGAAAGAGGAACTTCTTTAATAGCATGCAAATGGCTTGGATTTCATGTCCATCACTTGAGCCAACCCTGATACCAAAGTGATAAGAGCACTAAGATCAGGCAAGCCTCAGTCATGTGCCACCAGTGTGGCCAGAAATGGAAGGTACACTCTGACCTACAGAGACACCAGAATTCTCTCTTTAG
>NW_011458736.1:0-513 GCF_000754665.1 Bison bison bison | reverse complement strand
TACCTTGATTCTTTTGTGACATGCTCAACTTTGTCAATCCAGGGGAGGAAACTAGGTGAGGAGCAGGAGGACAGAAAACTTCAAGAAGGACCAAGGCTGAATTTTCTGCTAGTTTTAGAGAGAGGGGTGGCTGAGTTTTATTCTGGTTTAAGAAAACTTTAAAAATAATCTCTTGCACACCCAAGTTTATAAAGTGAAAATCATTCAGGACATAGCCATATTTTCTGATAGCTTCCCTTCTTCACCTACTAAGTTGCTTTTCATTTGAATCAAAAGTGTTAGAAATGGGGAAAAAATCCACTGATGATGTCAGTCCCCAACCCCAGCACTCTACTGTCTCAAATAGTGACACAGAGCCTTGTTTTCAGCCCAGCTGTCACATCTGAACCCACAAGAGCACTATGGCCTGGCTTTGGGGATTTGGATGAAGAAGAACCTCTCCCACATCTGAGTTTTGTGCCTAGTTACTACCAGAAAAATCTGTGTACCAACCTGTCAGGTTATACTCCTTAC
>NW_011458735.1:0-511 GCF_000754665.1 Bison bison bison | reverse complement strand
GGAGGGCCGAGAAGAGCTACTCCATGTTCAACGTCAGGAGGGGCAGCAGTGAGGAGATACCCCTCGTCCAAGGTAAGGAGCAGCAGCTGCGCTTTGCTGGAGCAGGCGTGAACCGATACCCACGTCCAAGGTAAGAGAAACCCAAGTAAGACGGTAGGTGTTTCAAGAGGGTATTAGAGGGCAGACACACTGAAACCATAATCACAGAAAACTAGTCAATCTAATCACACTAGGACCACAGCTTTGTCTAACTCAATGAAACTAAGCCATGCTCTGTGGGGCCACTCAAGACCAGTGGGCATGGTGGAGAGGGCTGACAGAATGTGGTCCACTGGAGAAGGGAATGGCAAACCACTTCAGTATTCTTGCCTTGAGAACCCCATGAATAGTATGAAAAGGCAAAACGATAGGATACTGAAAGAGGAACTCCCCAGGTCAGTAGGTGCCCAATATGCTACTGGAGATCAGTGGAGACATAACTACAGAAAGAATGAAGGGATGGAGCCAAAGC
>NW_011458734.1:0-509 GCF_000754665.1 Bison bison bison | reverse complement strand
TGGGTATCAGTCACTGGGTTCTCCTTCCCTCCCGAGACTGGCACGTAACATGGTGTCTTCTTTCCTTTTTTTTAAAGCATCATTCATTGGACGACTCCGCCAACCACTCAGCATCACCTCAAAAGTAACTCTCACTTGCATTTTCTCATGGGGGCTGCTCTTGGCTCTTGTGTTTGCAGGAAAGGTGAGTCCACAGACACGAATCTCCACCTGCCACGGGTCCCGGGCACGTCTCTGCACTGGTCTGCACCAGCGGCCCTTGCAGGCTGGAGAAGCTCAGTGGCTGAGCCAACGCCCTCAGCCAGAAAGGCTCTGCGCTGCAGCAGGGACAGGCCAGTGACCTGCGGAAGCCACGGGGCTGGCCGACCGGAAACTACGCAGCAGAACAGGGCAGGGAGCGGACCTGGGGGATGGTGCACACCGGTGACAAGGCAGGGGGCCTGGGGAGCCCCACCCCACCCTCACGGGGGCACAGTGTCCCTGCGTTTCTCCCAGATTCAGCCATGGTC
>NW_011458733.1:0-518 GCF_000754665.1 Bison bison bison | reverse complement strand
GTGGTTTTTCTCGAGTTACGGCGGGATTCTCGAGTTACGACGGGGAATTCAGGCTGCCTCTTGTGTTGGCCCAGGCAAGTCCAATCTTCCATTCGAGTTGCGAAGGAAAGCTGGGGATTGCTCTCGAGTGACTGCAGTGCCAAGAGACCTCATCTAGGCTTGTGTCCAGAAGCCAATGTTCCTCTCCAGGGGCGACAGGGATCTCGGGGTTGCATTCCAGACGCACCCGGGGAGACAGGCATTCATCTCGAGTGGAAGCAAAGAACCCCGCTCTGCTCTCGAATCGCGACGGGTATCTCTTGGAGCTCACTGGGTGGACTCAAGGGAGTCAAGCCTCCTGAGGCGTTTGGAGAGAGGTCGCGAGATTGGTCTCCAGGCCATGCAGGAGACGAAGGCCCTCATCTCTCGATGACGGGGGAATCTCGGGGTTGTTCTCGAGCGGCGGCCCCAGTGTGCGGTTTCTCACGAGGTACGACGGCGAGGTCAGTGAGCCTCTCGTGGGGCGCCAGGGAAGTCGG
>NW_011458732.1:0-512 GCF_000754665.1 Bison bison bison | reverse complement strand
TTCTGCTTATCCAGTTCATTACAGCCTTCAGCTCCAATTATTATTGCCTGCTAAATTGCGTGTTTCCTGCCAGCTCAGCTCCATGATTATTGCCTGCTGAGCTGCGCCATTCCTGACTGCTAGCTTCTTGATTATTGGCTGCTGAGCTGCCTGATTCCTGCCTGCTCAGCTTCTTTTTTTTTTTTCATGGGAAAGCCCTTTTATTTTATTTATTTTTTTTTTAACTTCTTTATTAAGGTGGATACACATTCTCATATTAACAATTCTTGTGAACAAAAGCAACCAAAATAAGACGATAGTAAGATGTGCTTCACATAAAAACAATCAAGTGGCTAAGAGGAGATCTGGCCCTGTACAACAGAAAGATTAGGAAGCAAAACGTGAATAAGTCCTATATTCCAGAAGCTACCCAAATGTATGAGCAAAGACAGCATACCCATAATATAGCTCACTTAGGTTCCTTCTTTATGACGCATAATTCCTTAATTATCCATTTGTGAAATAAGAACAAA
>NW_011458731.1:0-502 GCF_000754665.1 Bison bison bison | reverse complement strand
TCACCCTGCTGTCCACTGAACTCTTTATGATGGTGTCTATAATTGTAATCCTCGTGGAAGGCATTCTGTGCATTGCTGTTGTTCAGTCTCTTAGTTGTATCTGACTTTTTGTGACCCCGTGGACTGTAGCCCACCAGGCTCCTCTGTCCATGGGTTTTCCCAGGCAAGAATACTGGAGTGGGTAGCCATTTCATCCAGGAGATCTTCCCCACCCAGGGATCAAACCGACATCTCCTGCATTGCAGCACTGAGTCACTGAAGAATCCCTCTATGCATTGAGTACTTACCATTTCTTAACCTTCTCAACATTTCTATGCAATGAGAAATAGAAAATTATTTCTATTTTGTTTAAATGAGCTAAAGGACTCTCAAATAGTCTAGGATTGTTTACTAAGGGATTTATTAGATCCTAGATATGTGGACATGTATGGATGTGAGAGTTGGACCGTGAAGAAGGCTAAGCGCTGAAGAATTGATGCTTTTGAACTATGGTGTTGGATAA
>NW_011458730.1:0-504 GCF_000754665.1 Bison bison bison | reverse complement strand
TAGCTTCAATTAGATATTAATTAGAGATGTAAAGAGTAATAGAATGAGGATAGCTCAGTAGGAAAATTCAGTAGAGAAAAGAGGCTGAGTAGCTTGGTTTACGTGGGAGACCAATAAAACTTCAAGACAAGAAGTTTGCACCACTTACGTAGGTCGCAGGCGTCCTTCCGTTCTCCTGAAGGAGAGGAGACGTTGAGGCCTCCCCGGTCGGATCTTAGAAGCCCAGGCGTAATTAGTAAGCATGGCGGGTTCTGCGCTCCAGATGGAGACTCAGCCAGAGTGAGAGAGAGAGCGACATTGGGAGACCAGTATTTCGAGAAACTGATCCCAATTCTTTATTTTTCATGGTCTACTTTTATACACTGAGATGTTATGTAAAAGTCAAGTGGGGTCAGCAGTCCTGACTTTTATCAAAGTCAGGTGCTTCATACAAATGTATACAGAGGTCTAAGGCGTGTTACATCATCTTCTGGCCAGGGGGCCTGCTGACAATTTATGACCTCT
>NW_011458729.1:0-513 GCF_000754665.1 Bison bison bison | reverse complement strand
GAAGCATGTGAACGTTCAGTATGCTCCATTTTCATTTCAAAGAAAGTATCGTTTTGACTTCCATAGCAAAGGTGGAGACCTTCCAACGTTGAGTCCATTACTTATACCTTGACCATTTCAGGCAAGTCTTGTGGTTCCTTCTGGAGGTGTGTGGCTCTTGCAGAAATGTGAAGATCTTCCATCGTCCTCAGACTTTGGTGTCATTTGCAATCATCCAGAAAGCTTCCAGGTCTAGGTTCCAGACCACCACCACACACAGTCAGTAGCCAACGGAGTGGATTCCAGGAATACGTGTTGTTCACCGGCATTACCGTTGATATTGTTGCTGCACACTCAATGCAGTGGGCAGGGCCTGGATTGTCCACTGGGTCTCATGTGGAATGGAAAGAAGGGCTCCCCCGACACACACACACCCCACCCCACTGTTGACAGCCTTGTGACGAGAAACGGTCCCCGAAACAAGAATCAGACAAACCAGAGAAGCCCAGATGATAGTCCTTGAGATGAAGGAAC
>NW_011458728.1:0-538 GCF_000754665.1 Bison bison bison | reverse complement strand
TCTGATTTCAGACTCCGATCACAGGGTGCCTGCAGGACTGGGGGACAGGAGAGTCAGGCCTCGTCTTGGGTTGAGGCATGGAAGTCCGCTTGCCTCTCGAGGTGTCCCCGGGGAGAGAGGCCACTTGTCGAGCGGTATTTGGAACCTGGGGGTCTTTTCCGGACGATGCCCGGGCGAGTCACTGCCCCTTCGTGTTGACTTCATTCACAGGGTGGAGTTCGGAGAGGTGTCCGGGCATCGGGTACTTACCAAGAGGGGACCCGGAAATCGGGGTGCTTCGCAATGTGGAAGCACCCACGAGGCCACGTCTGGAATGTCGTCGTGAGACCGGCCTCATCCTGAAGTGCGACCGGAAGGTCGGGAACCCCTTCCAGACAAAGCAGGGGAGTCGACCCTCCTGTGGAGATCAGGAGGGTAGAAGGGGCTCAGAGGAAGTGGTGCCGGAAAACCTCGGTGTTCCTCTCCAGGGAGACCGGGATGCCGGGGAACTTTGTGGGGGCGCATCAAGGGTGCCAAGTACCGTTTCGACCTCCAATTC
>NW_011458727.1:0-544 GCF_000754665.1 Bison bison bison | reverse complement strand
GGCGAGGGGGAGGCGCGTCATTGCTCTCAAGTCATAGTAGGGAATCTGGCATCGAGACGTGTTGAAGAAGGTCTCTCGAGGTCTTTCTCGGGTTGAGGCAGGACACCCTGGGGTCCCTCGACTTGTGCAGGTGACCTCAGGGGGCTTCTCATGGTGGCTCTGAGAAGTCAGGGAAACTGGAGGTGGGAGGGGCCTCTCGGCACTCCACTGGGTTTGGTGCATTGGAAGAGGGCCTCATCTCCATTTGAGACAGGAACGTCAGGGTTCCTCTGATTTCAGACTCCGATCCCAGGGTCCCTGCAGACTTGGGAAAGGAGAGTCAGGCCTCGTCTTGTGTTGAGACATGGAACTCCGCTTGCCTCTCGAGGTGTTCCGGGGGAGACAGGCCACTTGTCGAGCGGTATTTGGAACCTGGGGGTTTTTCCCGACGATGCACGGGCGAGTCACTACCCCTTCGTGTTGACTTCATTCACAGGGTGTAGTTCGAAGAGGTGTCCGGGCATCTGGGACCGGGCAATCGGGGTCCTTCGTAATGTGGAACCAC
>NW_011458726.1:0-524 GCF_000754665.1 Bison bison bison | reverse complement strand
TCGGAGCCATCTCCTGATGTGTAAGAATTTCCCAGACAAACCTTGAGCTAAGCAATGCGTTTTTTCCTTAGGAAATGTTGGTCTTCAGCGATGTTCAAAGCCTGTGTATTTCGGCTAGACTCTGGCTTCAGGTCGGTTCCCCCAAAAGGCTCAGAAGCGACCTGAACCAAACTGTAAGTTTTCCTCTTACCTTGTTCTCCTTCGTCTAATGTTAAGAGTATACTTTAAGAGTATCCCTAGGCACATACATGTACTGCCTCACCCCTAACCTCAGTCCATGTGTTCCAAGAACTTCTGTCCGTTGATTTATTTGTTTTGGGTAACATTGAATTCGTTTTGACTATGCTGGGTCTTTGCTGCTCGCTGGAAGTTGCTAGGACCTCTGGACTCGCAGTCTCCCATCTCTTGCTGACCTCTTGTTGACCTCTGCAGAATCCTGGTTGGTTGGGAGCTTGTTAGTTCCTTGTTCCTTACCCGGACCTCCTGTGGTAAGTGTTTTCTCTCCTCTGTGGCCTGGTAAGGGT
>NW_011458725.1:0-505 GCF_000754665.1 Bison bison bison | reverse complement strand
GTGTCTCCTCCTAACCCCTCTCTACTCTACCCAACTCTGTGAATTTCTGTGTATTCCAGACGGTGGAGAACACTTAGGGAACTGATTACTGGTTGGATCTGTCTCCCTCCTTTTCATTCCCCCCTTTTATCCTTCTGGCCACCTCTGTTGCCTTCCTCCTTCTTCTCTTCTCTGTATAACCCCGTGAACATCTCTGAGTGGTCCAGTTGTGGAGTGCACATAAGGAAGTGACTACTGGCTAGCCCACTCTCTCCACTATTGATTCACCTCATCTCATTTGGGTCACCTCTAACTCCCTCCTCCCTCTTCTCTTCTCCATGTAACCCTGTGAACCTCTCTGAGTGACCCTCACTGTAGAGAGGAGAAGTTTTGAAACTACTGTAAAAATAAGACCGATAATCGGAAGCAGGAGACTTAAGTCCAAACCCTGACTCCAGGGAACTCCTGACTCCAAGGAACATTCATTGACAGGAGCTCATCAAATGCCTCCATACCGACACTGAAA
>NW_011458724.1:0-500 GCF_000754665.1 Bison bison bison | reverse complement strand
GATGAACACAGAACTAAATGATGAAAATAGATTTCTGATGACATTTTAAGACCCAGATCCAGCTGTCCTGAAGACATCTTCCTTGGAGTTTACAGTCAACTGATACTCTTTCTTTGTATAGATCATACAGGGTTGAGTTTCCACCACTAACAGCTGAAAGAAACTTCAGCAGCCAGAGAGAGCTAGGGCCCTTCTCAGAGTCACTCAGCATTCTGGTGTCAGAAACCAGGTCTCTGTCAGAAGCTGCCCATTCCCCTGCTTGCCTGGTCTGTCTGTGGATGGGCAGGGCAGGGGACAAAGTTAGGGAGCCAGGGTGGGATGAGGTAGACTCTCCTCAGGGAGATTCCTGGGCACTGTGTTGGGGGCCAGAGTGAGGTACTCCGCCCATGACAAAGGTCATGAGGAAGGAGGCTCGACATACGCAAAGGCGGGATCGAGCCTCAGGAGTCCCCCTGGAACTCCTCGAGCATCTACCCCCATAACCAGAGCCTGCCTACTTT
>NW_011458723.1:0-519 GCF_000754665.1 Bison bison bison | reverse complement strand
TATTCATTAATGTGTGTAAGGGCAGGGGATGTGGAGACTTAGCAGTAAACATTGGCTACAACAAATGAAAACCCTTCACCAATACAATTTCTAATCAGCCCACTATACTTATACTAATAGTTTTCTAACTTCTCTAAGAACCGTTTTTTAGAAGGTTTAAAGCATCTCGTGCCTCTCACGGTTGGGAGGCTGTGAGCAATCACATGTGGCCGGAAAAGCCTGTCAGGCAGGCTAGAGAACCTTCAGAGGAGTTTGTAGGTTGAAACACTCCTATCATGCCCAGGAATTATTATTAACTGGAGCTCTAAGTTAACTCCTTCTCCGAAAGAGGTGTGGGGGACAGCCCCCCATAAAGTCAGAGGTGTAGGTGAGAGCACAAAGTAGTAAAGTAGGCAGACTCTGGTTTTGGGGGTAGATGCTCGAGAATTTCCAGGGGGACTCCTGAGGCTCGATCCCGCCTTTGCGTATGTCGAGCCTCCTTCCTCATGACCTTTGCCATGGTGGAGGTCCTCACACCGG
>NW_011458722.1:0-505 GCF_000754665.1 Bison bison bison | reverse complement strand
TAACTTTCTTGTATTGCTGACTCTCCTAGCTCTCAAACTGCAGGTTGCATCCTGGACTTAGAGCACTGTGGGGACATCAGACCCCACCCGAGGCATCCCTGCCAAATAGCCTTGCTTTCTGCTTGAGTCTCACCCCTGATCGGCATGACTTCCAATTCTCCTTCCTCTAGTTTCTCCAGATGGCAGACATTTTCAGCCTCCTGGCTCCTGCAAGTTCTTCCTACTGACTTGGAGCCAATTCCTATAATCTAGCTTCCCCCTCTTCAGAGGGTTGTGCATAGCTTCTACAAGGACGGGGCCATCTGACTCCTCTGCCTATTGGCTCCTCTTGCCAGCGTCCTCATCTGACCTTGGTTTTCCCCCAGTTGATCCCCATGGAGAGATGACTGTTGGTTTGACTTGCATGGTTTCCTGTTGGCCCCCACCTCATTTTAATTCTTCTTTCCTCAACTTCATCATTAAGATCCCGTTCTTCTCTACTTTGTGGCTGTTTCTACCAGGCTAT
>NW_011458721.1:0-510 GCF_000754665.1 Bison bison bison | reverse complement strand
TAGACACTATTATTGGATAGTCAAAAATCTCTTTTGTTTCTGTGTAAAAGGGAGGTCCTTTCAAGGCGTGAATGTTTCAGAACTTTAATTTATTTGGAAATGACCCAGCTCTCCAGTACACTGTCGTCACTAGTTTAGCACAGGATAGAAACTCGGGTACCAAAACACCTGGAGAAACGATTGTAAGTTCAGTTCCGTTCAGTGGCTCAGTCGTGTCTGACTCTTTGGGACCCCGTGGCCTGCAGGACGCTGGGCTTCCGTGTCCATCACCAGCTCCAGGGGCTTGCTCAAACTCATGTCCATCGAATCAGTGATGCCATCCAACCATCTTATCCTCTGTCGTCCCCTTCTCCTCTGCCTTCAATCAAGACTCTCATAGGCAGATATTGTAGAGTGTAATTAGTGTTCATAGTTTATCTAAAAGCTCATATCACATTTAATTTTTCGTTTTCTTCCTGTTCTTTCGAGCTACTTTCTTGTTGACAAGCTTGTGACAGATATAACGATATA
>NW_011458720.1:0-502 GCF_000754665.1 Bison bison bison | reverse complement strand
GCCAAAGCAAAAACAATACCAGTTGTGGATGTGCCTGGTGATAGAAGCAAGGTCCGATGCTGTAAAGAGAAATATTGCATAGGAACCTGGAATGTCAGGTCCATGAATCAAGGCAAATTGGAAGTGGTCAAACAAGAGATGACAAGAGTGAACATAGACATTCTAGGAATCAGCAAACTAAAATAGACTGAAATGGGTGAATTTAACTCAGATGACCATTATATCTACTACTGCAGGCAGGAATCCCTCAGAAGAAATGGAGTGGCCATCATGGTCAACAAGAGTCCAAAATGCAGTACTTGGATGCAATCTCAAAAATGGCAGAATGATCTCTGTTTGTTTCCAAGGCAAACCATTCAATATCACAGTAATCCAAGTCCATGCCCCAACCAGTAACGCTGAAAAACCTGAAGTTGAATGGTTCTATGAAGACCTACAAGACCTTTTAGAACTAACATCCCCAAAAGATGTCCTTTTCATTATAGGGGACTGGAATGCAAAA
>NW_011458719.1:0-514 GCF_000754665.1 Bison bison bison | reverse complement strand
TCCGGGGGAACTTTGTGGGGCGCATCAAGGGTGCCAAGTACCGTTTCGACCTCCAATTCCTAACGTGGGACTTCTCCTGAGACGCTGTAGCCGGAAAGGGCTTCGTCTTGCCATGACGGGGGAACCACGTGGTTTTTCTCGAGTTGCGGCGGGATTCTCGAGTTACGACGGGGAATTCGGGATGCCTCTTGTGTTGGCCCAGGGAAGTCCAATCTTCCATTCGACTTGCGAAGGAAAGCTGGGGAGTTGCTCTCGAGTGACTGCAGGGCCAAGACGACCTCCATCTAGGCCTTGTCGTCCCAGAAGCCAAGTGTTCCTCTCCAGGGGCGACCGGGATCTCGGGGTTGCATTCCAGACGCACCCGGGGAGACAGGCATTCATCTCGAGTGGAAGCAAAGAACCCCGCTCTGCTCTCGAGTCGCGACGGGTATCTCTTGGAGCTCACTGGGTAGACTAAAGGGAGTCAAGCCTCCTGAGGCGTTTGGAGAGAGGTCGCGAGCTTGGCCATTAGGCC
>NW_011458718.1:0-501 GCF_000754665.1 Bison bison bison | reverse complement strand
CCGGCATGGAAATGGCACCCAGGCTGGGATCGAGATCTGTAGAGTGGCATGGGTGAGGCGAAGGGAGCAAAGGCCCCTCCTCAGCTGTGTCTGTCTCCTGACCCCTGCCCTGACCTGCAGTAGTCAGCAGCCTGGCATTCTGGGCTGGGTGGGGCAGGGAAACCTGCTCTTTGCCAGCAACTCTCAACCTTCCATCAACTTCTGAAGCACCTTGGAGGGGGCAGTGCTGAAAAAGCTGTTTCCTTAAGCCTAGGAGCTTGGAGTCGCAGGTTTCTGGTGAGACCTGAGGACCAGTCCTTTAACAAGCTGTCCAGGGAGGAGGTAAACACTAGGAATGCAGATTTAGGGATTTAGACAAGATGGCTAACAAGCTCATCGAAGTTCTTTTCTTTACAGACTGGAGTGGAGTCAAAATACCTTGAAAATAGCTTCTACAAATGTGGTCCTTGGACCAATCCACAAGCCTCCCAAGGCACCCACTAACATCTCTGGTGATGTTTG
>NW_011458717.1:0-508 GCF_000754665.1 Bison bison bison | reverse complement strand
GGAAACGACCCCTCTTCAACTTTGCCTTTCTATACTGCTCATGTGGCACTTAATGTTCTGTGTTCTGTATTTGAATTAACTGTACACACAGGTCTCATGTGTGCTACTAGATCAACTGCTCTGGGAAGTTCAGAGCCCATCTTTGCACTCGTCCTGGCACAGCTTATACGTAGAAAATGTTCAACAGTAGTTTGTTAAATGAAAAGAATCACACTGTATGTATGTATGTATGTATGTATGTAATTTCAGTTATTTGAAATGCCTTTCATACTTTCCCATTAAAATTTAAATATATTTTTTGAACTGAGTGTACAGTGGATGTGTGGCTAACCAATTGACTGTAGAAAACTGACCCTTGAATAAGTAAGGGATGATCTTGAAGCAGACAGAGCCGTTCTTACTAGCAGTTTACTTACTGTTTTTGGAGTAGCATGGAGTAGCATTTGGACAACAAATTACTGCCTTCAAATACATTAAATTCTGAATTACAGAGAAAGAACTATAGAGC
>NW_011458716.1:0-539 GCF_000754665.1 Bison bison bison | reverse complement strand
GACGCACGGAAAAACTGCCCTTCGTGTTGACTTCATTCACAGGGTGGAGTTCGGAGAGGTGTCCGGGCATCGGGTTCTTATCAAGAGGGGACCGGGGAAATCGGGGGTCCTACAGAATGTGGAACCACCCACGAGGCCACGTCTGGACTGTCTTCGTGAGACCGGCCTCATCCTGAGGTGCGACCGGAAGGTCGGGAACCCCTTCCAGACAAAGCAGGGGAGTCGACCCTCCTGTCCAGATCAGGAGGGGAGAAAGGGCTCAGAGGAGTGGGTGCCGGAAAACCTCGGTGTTCCTCTCGAGGGAGACCGGGATTTCGGGGAACTTTGTGGTTCGCATCAAGGGTGCCAAGTGCCCTTTCGACCTCCAATTTCTAACGTGGGACTTCTCCTGAGACGCTGTAGCGGGAAAGGGCTTAATCTTGCGATGACGGGGGAGCCACGTGGTTTTTCTGGAGTTACGGTGGGATTCTCGAGTTAGGACGGGGAATTCAGGCTGCCTCTTGTGTTGGCCCAGGCAAGTCCAATCTTCCATTCGAGTT
>NW_011458715.1:0-525 GCF_000754665.1 Bison bison bison | reverse complement strand
TACTGAACGTTCACGTACTTCTAGAGCATTTGAAAAGCCCTAACTTGTAGAATCTGCTGTACGAGTTCCTTGAAAGCAAGAACCACTATTTATGGATCTGTCTTCATGCCTTAGATTGTGCCTCGAATATAGTGTACACATCAACCCTGGAAAGAAAGAATTCAATCGCCAAATATACAAGGAGATCAAAAGTGCCGAGCCAAGTGACAACTTGAGGCCTCCAAGATCTTTTCTGTCTTTCACACACTAAGTAAATACTGAGCACCTACGATGAGCTAGGAGGCGTGTAATAAATTTCTGGAAATAGAATGCGGAGAGAAGAAGACACAGAGTTCCTGCTTTCACTGAGAGGAATTTAATGATACATCACAGCCAGATCCTTTGAAAACTTATAGTGGGACCTCTTCCCTCACCAAAACCTGGGTGTCAGCAAAGGCTTTTCAGAGCAACAGTTGATTTGAGATCTGTAGGTTGAACCTAAGTAAACCAGGGTTAAAATGCAGGAAGAATTTCACGCAGGGAAAA
>NW_011458714.1:0-722 GCF_000754665.1 Bison bison bison | reverse complement strand
TGAGGCGTTTGGAGAGAGGTCGCGAGATTGGTCTCTAGGCCATGCAGGAGACCGAAGGCCCTCATCTCTCGGATGACGGGGGAATCTCGGGGTGGTTCTCGAGCGGGGCCCCAGTGTGCGGTTTCTCACGAGGTACGACGGCGAGGTCAGTGAGCCTCTCGTGGGGCGCCAGGGAATCGGGTCTCCATGCGAGTGGCAGGGGAGCGCGTCATTGCTCCCGAGCCATGTAGGGAATCTGGCCTCGAGACGTGTTGAAGAAGGTCTCTCGAGGTCTTTCTCGGGTTCAGGTAGGAAACCCTGGGTTCCCTCGACTTGTGCAGGTGACCTCAGGGGGCTTCTCATGGTGGCTCTGAGAAGCAAGGGAAACTGGAGGTGGGAGGGGCCTCTCGGGACTCCACGGGGCTTGGTGCATTGGAAGAGGACCTCATCTCCAGTTGAGGCAGGAACCGCAGGGTACCTCTGATTTCAGACTCCGATCGCAGGGTCCCTGCAGACTGGGGACAGGAGAGTCAGGCCTCGTCTTTGGTTGAGGCATGGAACTCCGCTTGCCTCTCGAGATGTCCCCGGGGAGAGAGGCCGCTTGTCGAGCTGTATTTGGAACCTGGGGTTTTTTTCCGAACGATGCAAGGAAATACTGCCTCTTCGTGTTGACTTCATTCACAGGGTGGAGTTCGGAGAGGTGTCTGGGCATCGGGTTCTTCTCAAGAGGGGACCGGGAAATC
>NW_011458713.1:0-504 GCF_000754665.1 Bison bison bison | reverse complement strand
GTTTTTATTACCTTAAGTTATGCATAGAGGAGTAATGGGGGAAGGGGGTAGGAGTCTGCAGCAACCTAGGCTTTCTTCCTGCAAACTTATCATATAGCAAAGCTTAGGTGATTTGCATCATCTTCTGGCCCGGAGGCCTGTTTAACATTTTAAGACCTTTTCTTCAGAAAACTTATTTTCTCTAAAGGTGGTTGGTCACGGAGCCACCCTCCAAAAAAGCATTGATAAAGTTGCATTCCTACAGAGCAAAGGTGTGGTGGGCTATAACAAGAAAAAGAATTAACTCAAGGGTCCCAGGTTACAAACATTAAAGCTACTACTTACACCAATTATATTAATCAATACACTGCCAGGGACACAGCAGGTAAGGGATATGGAAACTTAGCAGCAAACAATGGCCCAACAAGTGAAAAACCATTCACCAATACAATTTCTAATCAATCTTTTAACTACTCAAAAGAATCTGTGTTTAGACAGTTTAGAACATCTCCTGCCTCTCACAGT
>NW_011458712.1:202-674 GCF_000754665.1 Bison bison bison | reverse complement strand
TCCCGACCTTCCGGTCGCACCTCAGGATGAGGCCGGTCTCACGAAGACATTCCAGACGTGGCCTCGTGGGTGGTTCCACATTCCGAAGGACCCCGATTTACCGGTCCCCTCTTTATAAGAACCCGATGCCCGGACACCTCTCCGAACTCCACGCTGTGAATGAAGTCAACACCAAGGGGCAGTTTTTCCGTGCATCGTTTGGAAAAAACCCCAGGTTCCAAATACAGCTCGACTAGCGGCCTCTCTCCCCGGGGACATCTCGAGAGGCAAGCGGAGTTCCATGCCTCAACCCAAGACGAGGCCTGACTCTCCTGTCCCCAGTCTGCAGGGACCCTGCGATCGGAGTCTGAAATCAGAGGTACCCTGCGGTTCCTGCCTCAACTGGAGATGAGGCCCTCTTCCAATGCACCAAACCCAGTGGAGTCCCGTGAGGCCCCTCCCACCTCCAGTTTCCCTGGCTTCTCAGAGCCAC
>NW_011458712.1:0-102 GCF_000754665.1 Bison bison bison | reverse complement strand
GGGGGCTCTGGGAAGCCAGGGAAACTGGAGGTGGGAGGGGCCTCTCGGGACTCCACTGGGTTTGGTGCATTGGAAGAGGGCCTCATCTCCAGTTGAGGCAGG
>NW_011458711.1:0-555 GCF_000754665.1 Bison bison bison | reverse complement strand
GGCCCTGCAGTCACTCGAGAGCAATCCCCAGCTTTCCTTCGCAACTCGAATGGAAGATTGGACTTCCCTGGGCCAACACAAGAGGTATCCTGAATTCCCCGTCGTAATTCGAGAATCCTGCTACACCTCGAGAAAACCACGTGGTTCCCCCGTCATCGCAAGATGTAGCCCTGTGCCGCTACAGCGTCTCAGGAGAAGTCCCACTTTAGGAATTGGAGTTCGAAACGGTACTGTCACCTTGATGCGACCCACAAAGTGCCCCGACATCCCGGTCTCCCTCGAGAGGAACACCGAAGTTTTTCCGGCACCACTTCCTCTGAGCCTCTTCTACCCTCCTGATCTGGACAGGAGGGTCGACTCCTCTGCTTTGTCTGGAAGGGGTTCCCGAACTTCCGGTCGAACCTCAGGATGAGGCCGGTCTCACGACGACATTCCAGACGTGGCCTCGTGGGTGGTTCCACATTCCGAAGGACCCCGATTTCCCGGTCTCCTCTTGATAAGAACCCGATGCCCGGACACCTCTTCGAACTCCACCCTGTGAATGAAGTCAACACG
>NW_011458710.1:0-507 GCF_000754665.1 Bison bison bison | reverse complement strand
TACCCCACCTCACACCTATGGATAGATCAACTAAAACAAGAAAATTAACAAAGGAAAACACAAACTTTTAAACGATACAATAGACCAGTTAGACCTAATTGATATCTATAGGACATTCCATCCCCAAACAATAAATTTCACCGTTTTATCAAGCGCACATGGAACCTTCTCCAGGATAGATCACATCCTGGGCCATAAATCTAGCCTTGGTAAATTTTAAAAAATTGAAATCATTCCAAGCACTTTTCTGACCACAATGCAGTAAGATTAGATCTCAACTACAGGAGAAAAACTATTAAAAATTCCAACATATGGAGGCTGAACAACACGCTGCTGAATAACCAACAAATCACAGAAGAAATCAAAAAAGAAATCAAAATATGCATAGAAACGAATGAAAATGGAAACACAACAACCAAAAACCTGTGGGACACTGTAAAAGCAGTGCTAAGGGGAAGGTTCATAGCAATACAGGCATACCTCAAGAAACAAGAAAAAAGTCAAATA
>NW_011458709.1:0-515 GCF_000754665.1 Bison bison bison | reverse complement strand
GTGTGTGTGTGTGTGTGTGTGTGTGTGTGTGTGTATGTCATATTTTCAATTGTACCTGAACTTTACTTTGGAATATTACTCAAAAAATATGCTTCACATTAAGGCATAAAACAAGTCTTAGTATTTTACATAATACCAAGTATATTCTCTGAAAACCAAGATGTGAAGCTAAAATTTAAAAATGGGATATGTGTTTGCAAATTTGTCAATGTAATGAAAAATTATACAAGATATTCCTAAAGAACCAATATTTCAAAGGGTAAGTCACAAGGGAAATTATATAATTCTCTGACATGAATGTAAGTGAAACCACTTTTTAGCAAATCATTAGATCCTGCAAAAGGACATACCTGCAGTTATATACCTCCTGCAAAATATATACTGCTACCTGTAGACAGCAAAATTATATACCCAAACTTTCAACATATACATATGCATGTATATGTGTAGCCATATATAAGCTAATGGTTGCCCAGGTAGTATTAGTACTAAGCAACCTGTCTTCTAACATAGAG
>NW_011458708.1:0-541 GCF_000754665.1 Bison bison bison | reverse complement strand
GCTCTGAGAAGTCAGGGAAACTGGAGGTGGGGGGGTGCCTCTCGGGACTCCACGGGGTTTGGTGCATTGGAAGAGGGCCTCATCTCCATTTGAGGCAGGAACCTCAGGGTTCCTCTGACTTCAGACTCCGATCCCAGGGTCCCGGCAGACTTGGGACAGGAGAGTCAGGCCTCGTCTTGGGTTGAGGCATGGAACTCCGCTTGCCTCTCGAGGTGTTCCCGGGGAGACAGGCCACTTGTCGAGCGGTATTTGGAACCTGGGGGTCTGTTCCCGACGATGCACGGGCGAGTCATACCCCTTCGTGTTGACTTCATTCACAGGGTGGAGTTCGAAGAGGTGTCCGGGCATCGGGTTCTTATCAAGAGGCGACCGGGAAATCGGGGGTCCTTCGGAATGTGGAACCACCCACGAGGCCACGTCTGGAATGTCGTCGTGAGACCGGCCTCATCCTGAGGTGCGACCGGAAGGTCGGGAACCCCTTCCAGACAAAGCAGAGGAGTCGACCCTCCTGTCCAGATCAGGAGGGTAGAAGAGGCTCAGA
>NW_011458707.1:0-515 GCF_000754665.1 Bison bison bison | reverse complement strand
ATTGGCTTCTGGACACAAGCCTAGATGAGGTCTCTTGGCCCTGCAGTCACTCGAGAGCAATCCCCCAGCTTTCCTTCGCAACTCGAGTGGAAGATTGGACTTGCCTGGGCCAACACAGAGGCAGCCTGAATTCCCCGTCGTAACTCGAGAATCCCGCCGTAACTCGAGAAAAACCACGTGGCTCCCCCGTCATCGCAAGATGAATCCTTTCCCGCTACAGCGTCTCAGGAGAAGTCCCACGTTAGGAACTGGAGGTCGAAAGGGCACTTGGCACCCTTGATGCGACCCACAAAGTTCCCTGAAATCCCGGTCTCCCTCGAGAGGAACACTGAGGTTTTCCGGCACCCCCTCCTCTGAGCCCTTTCTCCCTCCTGATCTGGACAGGAGGGTCGACTCCCCTGCTTTGTCTGGAAGGGGTTCCCGACCTTCCGGTCGCACCTCAGGATGAGGCCGGTCTCACGAAGGCATTCCAGACGTGGCCTCGTGGGTGGTTCCACATTCCGTAGGACCCCGAT
>NW_011458706.1:0-509 GCF_000754665.1 Bison bison bison | reverse complement strand
TACAGTAGAGGAGCAAAAACAAAACTACTAGATATTTCATATTGACTAGTTCCCAGGTTCACGGGACTCTGACATTCCCTGAGGTCAAGTTTTCTTGTATTGGAGCCGTGGGTTTGCAAGGGCTGCCTTGTCTTGAGACCATTGAAATAAGAACTCAGAACTTGAGCACTATTATCAAAAATCACAAGGCTCACACTGACACAGACATCAATCCAGACAGACAAGACA
Organism: Bison bison bison; assembly: GCF_000754665.1. Lineage (NCBI taxonomy): Eukaryota > Metazoa > Chordata > Mammalia > Artiodactyla > Bovidae > Bison > Bison bison. The sequence continues at coordinate 281 of NW_011458706.1, read as the reverse complement.
AGACATCTTCCAGTTTTTCCGCCTGAGATTGGAAAAGATTTCTTTGAGCCGTTTTTTTCTGGGGAGTGGGGGGTGGGGCTGGCGGCCAGGCAGGCTTTGGGAAGGAGCTCATGGTTTGGAATTGCATATGAAAAGAACCAGCTTTCCGGGTTCCAAGGAATCAAGTTTCCTTGCAAACCAACTTTGTCCGGTTCTAGAGAATATCATGGCCCTCCTAGGTCAGGTCATCTTTCCTTTCCGTAGCCCTCGTTTGATCCCTGAATTCTAGACAGCTTGGATTG
>NW_011458705.1:0-554 GCF_000754665.1 Bison bison bison | reverse complement strand
CGTTTTCCGGACGATGCACGGGCGAGTCACTGCCCCTTCGTGTTGACTTCATTCACAGGGGTGGAGTTCGGAGGGTGTCCGGGCATCGGGTTCTACCAAGAGGGGACCGGGAAATCGGGGTGCTTCGCAATGTGGAAGCACCCACGAGGCCACGTCTGGGAATGTCGTCGTGAGACCGGCCTCATCCTGAGGTGCGACCGGAAGGTCGGGAACCCCTTCCAGACAAAGCAGGGGATTCGACCCTCCTGTGGAGATCAGGAGGGTCGAAGGGGCTCAGAGGAAGTGGTGCCGGGAAAACCTCGGTGTTCCTCTCCAGGGAGACCGGGATGCCGGGGAACTTTGTGGGGGCGCATCAAGGGTGCCAAGTACCGTTTCGACCTCCAATTCCTAACTTTGGACTTCTACTGAGACGCTGTAGCGGGAAAGGGCTTCATCTTGCGATGACGGGGGAACCACGTGGTTTTTCTCGAGTTGCGGCGGGATTCTCGAGTTACGACGGGGAATTCGGGATGCCTCTTGTGTTGGCCCAGGGAAGTCCAATCTTCATTCGAGTT
>NW_011458704.1:0-504 GCF_000754665.1 Bison bison bison | reverse complement strand
CTCAGAGCCACCATGTGAAGCGCCCTGAGGTCACCTGCACAAGTCGAGGGAAGCCAGGGTTTCCTGCCTCAACCCGAGAAAGACCCCGGAGAGACCTTCTTCAACACGTCTCGAGGCCAGGTTCCCCTACCATGACTCGAGAGCAATGACGCGCTCCCCCTCGCCACTCGCATGGAGACCCGACTTCCCTGGCGCCCCACGAGAGGCTCACTGACCTCACCGTCGTACCTCATGAGAAACCGCACCCTGGGGCCGCCGCTCGAGAACCACCCTGAGACTCCCCCGTCATCGCGGAGATGAGGGCCTTCGTCTCCTGCATGGCCTAGAGGCCAACCTCGCGACCTCTCTCCAAACGCCTCAGGAGGCTTGACTCCCTTTAGTCCACCCAGTGAGCTCCAAGAGATACCCGTCGCGACTCGAGAGCAGAGCGGGGTTCTTTGCTTCCACTCGAGATGAATGCCTGTCTCCCCGGGTGCGTCTGGAATGCAACCCCGAGATCCCGGT
>NW_011458703.1:0-514 GCF_000754665.1 Bison bison bison | reverse complement strand
CGGGGTTCCTGGCTTCCACTCGAGATGAATGCCTGTCTCCCCGGGTGCGTCTGGAATGCAACCCCGAGATCCCGGTCGCCCCTGGAGAGGGACATTGGCTTCTGGTCACAAGCCTAGATGAGGTCTATTGGCCCTGCAGTCACTCGAGAGCAATCCCCAGCTTTCCTTCGCAACTCGAATGGAAGATTGGACTTCCCTGGGCCAACACAAGAGGCATCCTGAATTCCCCGTCGTAACTCGAGAATCCCGCCGCAACTCGAGAAAAACCACGTGGTTCCCCCGTCATCGCAAGATGAAGCCCTTTCCCGCTACAGCGTCTCAGGAGAAGTCCCACGTTAGGAATTGGAGGTCGAAACGGTACTTGGCACCCTTGATGGGCCCCACCAAGTTCCCCGGCATCCCGGTCTCCCTGGAGAGGAACACCGAGGTTTTCCGGCACCACTTCCTCTGAGCCCCTTCGACCCTCCTGATCTCGACAGGAGGACCGACTGCCCTGCTTTGTCTGGAAGGGGTT
>NW_011458702.1:0-554 GCF_000754665.1 Bison bison bison | reverse complement strand
TCGACTGTGCAGGTGACCGTCAGGGGGCGTCTCGATGGTGGCGTCTGAGAAGGCCAGGGGAAACGTGGAGGTCGGGAGGGGGCCGTCTCGGGACACCACTGGGTTTGGTGCATTGGAAGAGGGCCTCATCTCCAGTTGAGGCAGGAACCCAGGGTACCTCTGATTTCAGACTCCGATCGCAGGGTCCCTGCAGACTGGGGACAGGAGAGTCAGGCCTCGTCTTGGGTTGAGGCATGGAACTCCGCTTGCCTCTCGAGATGTCCCCGGGGAGAGAGGCCGCTTGTCGAGCTGTATTTGGAACCTGGGGTTTTTTCCGAACGATGCACGGAAAAACTGCCCCTTCGTGTTGACTTCATTCACAGGGTGGAGTTCGGAGAGGTGTCCGGGCATCGGGTTCTTCTCAAGAGGGGACCGGGAAATCGGGGTCCTACGGAATGTGGAACCACCCACGAGGCCACGACTGGAATGTCTTCGTGAGACCGGCCTCATCCTGAGGTGCGACCGGAAGGTCGGGAACCCCTTCCAGACAAAGCAGGGGAGTCGACCCTCCTGTC
>NW_011458701.1:0-521 GCF_000754665.1 Bison bison bison | reverse complement strand
ACAATTTTTTTACTAAAAGACACTATTTTTACTAGTGTTTAGTAAATATGGACTTTGGAGTCAAAGAAGATTAAACTGGAATTCTAAGTTAACCACACACCAGCTGCACTTTTTTCAGCACATGTAATTTTTAAATGCGTTTCCATATCTTAAAGACAAACAAGCTTATTTCCTAGACTTAAGGTTAACAACTCCTTTTTTTTAAAGCATCAGCTATTCAATGGCATCTTGTTTTGTAGGAAAACTGAAAAAAAAAAAACCTTAATCTTAAATGCGCATTACAACTGATTCACAAATACTAATTTCATAAATATTAATACAGAAAATAGGGCACAAATTCAAAGTATATAGTATCTCTACATAGTTAACAAACAGCATAATTCGATGTCAAGCACTTAACACAGGCCTAGGAAATTGAGAATGAACTCTCTTGATAATCTCACCCCAAATCCACACTGATACATCTTAAATTTCTCCCTCTAATCCTGACTAAACTTAAATCCAACAATGCTTTATCCTTC
>NW_011458700.1:0-526 GCF_000754665.1 Bison bison bison | reverse complement strand
GGGGTGCGTGCGAGTGTCTGTGTGTCTGTCTGTGTGCCTGCCTGTGGCTCGTCTGCTCTCGTCAGGAAGGTCGAGGGCGTTGGCGTGGGGGCAAAGGGGGGGCCTCGGTAGTGCGAAGGGGAGGGGCTGAGGCGCTCCGGTCGACCGCGCCTCCCTGGCTTCTGGTGGGTTTGGGCACCGGACAGGGTCCGGGCAAGTTGGGCGCTCAAGTTTCGCTGCGTCTAGGCCCGCAGGAGGTTCAGAGGCCCCTGGGGCCGCGGGGGTTGGGAGGCGGCGGGCGCCGAAGACCGACACCTCAGGGGCCGCGCGGGCCTGAACAGCGAATGGGATCGGGGGGAGGCCCGGCTCAGCGAGCGCGGCCGGGTCTGGAGTGGCCGCGGGTGGGAGGGCGCCGAGACCTCCGCACCCCTCAGCCCAGCCCCCAGGCCCCGCGCGCACGCACGCACGCACGCCCTCCCGGTCAATGGGGGGTCCTGGAAGCCCCTCGGGCCCCCGGGCCCGGCCAGGCGCTTGCTGGTCTGGTGTT
>NW_011458699.1:0-505 GCF_000754665.1 Bison bison bison | reverse complement strand
CGGGCGCGGGGCGGGGGTCGGGCGTCCGTGGCGGGGGTCGGGGGAGGGGCTTCCCCCGTTGTCCGTCTCGAGGGTCGCCGTGGCGGCTGGGAACGCCCACTGCGTGCGCTCCTGGGTCCCCAAGGATCGGCATCCAGTGGGCGCGGCGGAGGGGTGCGGACCACAGGTCAGGGAACTGGGACTGCGTGGAGCAGGGAACCACGTAGTCCGCCCTCTGTCGGCACAACCTGGCGGTCGCAGAAAGGCCTCGCCTTTGGGCTCAAGGCCTTGACCGCTCCACCCTTTGCTGAAAGGTCAGAGCCGCGCGGTTTTCCCAAGCAGCCTAGTGTCCGCTGCAAGTCCAAGGGCCAGAACCCTGATCTCTGGCCGGCTGGCCCAGCCCTGCTTCTGGCACTTTGGAGGCCAGCGGGCCCTTGACCACCTGCTGGGATGGGAAAGGGAAGGGTCCACGAATTGCACCCTAGAAACTTAGTAGGGTGCATGGGTTTCAAAACCCGGTGGCCGC
>NW_011458698.1:0-501 GCF_000754665.1 Bison bison bison | reverse complement strand
TGATTGGAGAGGCTCAACTCCAAACTCCAACGAGGGACCGACTTCACATGAGTCCGACTGGGCCTCACCTGCGATGTCTGTCAATAACCGATGCTGGAGAAGGATGTGGAGCAAAGGGAACTCTTCTCCACGGTGAGTAGGAATGGGCGTGGGTAGAGCCGGTATGGAAAAGAATATGGAGGTTCCCGAAGGAACTAAAAGTGGAAGTAGCCTATGGTCCAGCAGTCCGACTCCCAGGCATAGATCCACCCACGGTATAAGTGAACAAGATAGATGCCCCGTTTGGGCACATCTATCTGTGCGTGCGCGCGCACATGCGCATGCGCGATCGCCTCGAGGCAGGGGGTGGGGCGGGGGCCGGGGCTCTGGCTGGAGTCCGTGCAAGCCCCGGGATTGCCTGAGGCAAGCCAAAGGAGCCCCAGGTGGAGACGGGACTGCCGGTCGTCGGGTGTCCTGGAAGCCGAATGCGAATGCGGAGGGGCTCGCGGGCCGCGCGGAGGC
>NW_011458697.1:0-513 GCF_000754665.1 Bison bison bison | reverse complement strand
TTAGGTTAACTGTCTATTGTATCGTTTAAGTTTGTGTTTCTTGTTATTTTCTGTTTAGTTGATCATCCTAGGTGTGAGTGGGGTTTAAAGTCTCCACTATTATTGTGTTATTGTTAATGTCTCCTTTCTATACTTGTTAGTCATTTGTCTTACGTACTGTGGTGCTCCCGTTTGGGTGCATATATATTTATAATTGTTATATCTTCTTCTTGGATTGATCCTTTGATCATTTTGTAGTGACCTTCTTTGTCTCTTTTCACAGCCTTTGTTTTAAAGTCTATTTTATCTGATATGAGTATTGCTACTCCTGCTTTCTTTTGGTCCCTGTTTGCATGGAAAATCTTTTTCCAGCCCTTCACTTTCAGTCTGTATGTGTCCCCTGTTTTGAGGTGGGTCTCCTGTAGACAACATATGTAGGGGTCTTGTTTTTGTATCCATTCAGCCAGTCTTTGTCTTTTGGTTGGGGCATTCAACCCATTTACGTTTAAGGTAATTACTGATAAGTATGATCCC
>NW_011458696.1:0-507 GCF_000754665.1 Bison bison bison | reverse complement strand
GTAGGGGGAGAGAGTCAGTTTGCAATTTTAACAGCTTGTTCAGGAAGTCCCATTAAGAAGGTGAAATTTGGAAAAGGGCTTTATACAGGCAGGAAGTTACTAAATGCTAAGGGCACAACCTGGCAAAGGCCCAAGGGCAAGAGTGTGCCTGGTAATGAGGCCGGGTGCCTAGGGGACCTGTGTAATAGATGAAGTCAGAGGGGTCCCAAATCAGTCTTGCAGATCATCTGAAGTTTTATGGCTTTCACTAGAGTAAAATGGGGAGCTATTAGAGGTTTTTTATGCAGAAGAGTGACATGATCTATTTAAGTTTTAAACAAATTTCCCTGTGTGAAGGATAACCTTTAGGGGGACAAAACTAAAAGCACTGAGACCAAATAGAAGGCTGTTACATCATCCAGACGAAAGATGATGGTGGCTTGAGACAGAACAGTACCACTAGAGGAGGTTAAAACTGGTTGGATACAGGATATATTTTAAAGGCAGAGTCAACTGTTTTTCCTGAAG
>NW_011458695.1:0-506 GCF_000754665.1 Bison bison bison | reverse complement strand
AAAAACCCCAAAATAGTAAAGGAAAGAAATCATAGAGGTCCAAGGCAGAATAAAATGAAAAAGAAATAGAAAGAAACAACAGTAAAGATTAATACAACTAAAAGACTGGTTACTTTGAGAAAGATAAACAAAATTGAAAACCTTTAGCCAGATTCATCAGAAAAAAGATAGAAGAATCAAATCAACAAAATTAGAAGTGAAAAAGGAGACGTTACAACAGATAATGCAGAAATACAGAGAATTATAAGAAACTATTGTGAACAACTATATGGCATAAAATAGACAACCTGGAAGAAATGGACAGGTTCTTAGAAAAGTTCAGTCTTCCAAGACTGAATCAGGAAGATATAGAAATTATGAACAACCCAATTATAAGCACTGAAATTGAAGCTGTGATCAAAAATCTCTCAAAAAACAGAAGCCCAGGATCACATGGCTTCACAGCAGAATTCTATCAAACATTTAGAGAAAAGCTTATGCCTATCCTTCTAAAACTCTCAAAAAAT
>NW_011458694.1:0-537 GCF_000754665.1 Bison bison bison | reverse complement strand
TTGATGTGTGCTCAGCCTCTCTCATTCCTTCGGGTGAGTTTAAGCCACAGTGTGGTTTAATTTCCTCTTTCAAAAGCAGGTACTATAACAAAATATCAAGAGCCATGGCTGGGCCATAGACTAGCACATACTCGCCAGCGCCATCCTTGGAAGGCTAGCCACAGACATGGGAGATTATTAACACAATAAACCATAATTCTGCAAATTTGTACTTAGGGACCTTTTTATTGCCTGGTTGGGACTATTTAATCTATGGCTTGACTCCTTGGTTACTGGATTACTTGGTTACTAAGTAACCAGGTAATTGACACATGAACCACAAGGATTTCAAAAGATGCTGTATCCGATATTAATTTTATGAACTTTGTAAAAATCCTAGTTACATATTTAGAGTTTTAATAAGGTTAATGGCATTTTAATATCCACATTCCATATCATAACCCATTTCCTAACAGGTTTTCTTGTAATACTGGCTCTAAAAAAGACTCTTTTTGAATTTTTGCATTTATTGATCATTTTTTAAAAACTTCCTGGCAC
>NW_011458693.1:0-545 GCF_000754665.1 Bison bison bison | reverse complement strand
GCCACTCGCATCGGAGACCCCGACTTCCCCTCGGCGCCCCCACGAGAGGCTCACTGACCTCGCCGTCGTACCTCGGGGAGAAACCGCACCCCTGGGGCCGCCGCTCGAGAACCACCCCGAGACTCCCCCGTCATCGCGGAGATGAGGGCCTTCGTCTCCTGCATGGCCTAGAGGCCAACCTCGCGACCTCTCTCCAAACGCCTCAGGAGGCTTGACTCCCTTTAGTCCACCCAGGGAGCTCCAAGAGATACCCGTCGCGACTCGAGAGCAGAGCGGGGTTCTTGGCTTCCACTCGAGATGAATGCCTGTCTCCCCGGGTGCGTCTGGAATGCAACCCCGAGATCCCGGTCGCCCCTGGAGAGGAACATTGGCTTCTGGACACAAGCCTAGATGAGGTCTCTTGACCCTGCAGTCACTCGAGAGCAATCCCCAGTTTTCCTTCGCAACTCGAATGGAAGATTGGACTTCCCTGGGCCAACACAAGAGGCATCCCGAATTCCCCGTCGTAACTCGAGAATCCCGCCGCAACTCGAGAAAAACCACGT
>NW_011458692.1:0-515 GCF_000754665.1 Bison bison bison | reverse complement strand
AGACAGAAAAAAGAAATAAAAAGGAAATACCAAAATTGGAAAAGAAAGAAGTAAAAACTCTCACTGTTTGCAGATGACATGATCCTTTACACAGAAAACCCTAAAGACTCCACCAGAAAATTACTAGAACTAATCAATGATTATAGTAAAGTTGCAGGATATAAAATCAACACACAAAAATCCCTTGCATTCCTATACACTAATAATGAGAAAACTGAAAGAGAAATTAAGGAAACAATTCCATTCACCATTGCAACGAAAAGAATAAAATACTTAGGAATATATCTACCTAAAGAAACTAAAGACCTATATATAGAAAACTATAAAACACTGGTGAAAGAAATCAAAGAGGACACTAATAGATGGAGAAATATACCATGTTCATGGATTGGAAGAATAAATACAGTGAAAATGAGTATACTACCCAAAGCAATTTATAGATTCAATGCAATCCCTATCAAGCTACCAACAGTATTCTTCACAGAGCTAGAACAAATAATTTCACAATTTGTATG
>NW_011458691.1:0-505 GCF_000754665.1 Bison bison bison | reverse complement strand
CCCGGACACCTCTTCGAACTCCACCCTGTGAATGAAGTCAACACGAAGGGGTAGTGACTCGCCCGTGCATCGTCGGGAAAAAACCCCCAGGTTCCAAATACCGCTCGGACAAGTGGCCTGTCTCGCCGGGAACACCTCGAGGGGCAAGCGGAGTTCCATGCCTCAACCCAAGACGAGGCCTGACTCTCCTTTCCCAAGTCTGCAGGGGACCCTGGGATCGGAGTCTGAAATCAGAGGAACCCTGAGGTTCCTGCCTCAACTGGAGATGAGGCCCTCTTCCAATACACCAAACCCAGTGGAATGCCGATAGGCCCCTCCCACCTCCAGTTTACCTGACTTCTCAGAGCCACCATGAGAAGCCCCCTGAGGTCACCTGCACAAGTCGAGGGACCCCAGGGTGTCCTGCCTCAACCCGAGAAAGACCTCGAGAGACCTTCTTCAACACGTTTCGAGGCCAGATTCCCCTACTATGACTTGAGAGCAATGACGCGCTCCCCCTCGCCAT
>NW_011458690.1:0-501 GCF_000754665.1 Bison bison bison | reverse complement strand
CTCACACTGACACAGACGTCAATCCAGACAGACAAGACAAGACATCTTCCAGTTTTCCGCCTGAGATGGAAAAGATTTCTTTGTAGCCGTTTTTTCTGGGGAGTGGGGGTGGGGCTGGCGGCCAGGCAGGCTTTGGAAGGAGCTCATGGTTTGGAATTGCATATGAAAAGAACCAGCTTTCCGGGTTCCAAGGAATCAAGTTTCCTTGCAAACCAACTTTGTCCGGTTCTAGAGAATATCATGGCCCTCCTAGGTCAGGTCATCTTTCCTTTCCGTAGCCCTCGTTTGATCCCTGAATTCTAGACAGCTTGGATTGCCTCTGTGGGCTGGATGGATTGTCCTCCCGTTTCACCGGGCGGCGGGAGCGAGGTCCCAGAGACTCTCCTGGAACCGGGCGTGGGGGCGGGGCTCACCGGGAGCCCGTGGTGAAGGTGGGCAGCGCACCGGGAGCGCGCCCGGGGCGGGGCGAAGCCGGGCGGCGCGGGTCGGGAACCGGGTCGC
>NW_011458689.1:0-597 GCF_000754665.1 Bison bison bison | reverse complement strand
GTATTTTTCGGGGCGGGAGGTCGCGCCGCCTGACGTTGGCCTCGAGGTCCCCTCTCGGCTGGGAGTGCCATTCCGCTCGCCCCGTGGGTGGGGTTGTCAAGAATCCTTCCCCTCCCCCCCGCCCTGTCCCCCGCTCCCCCGCGTCCGTCGTACCTCGCCCCAGGGACGTCCTCGAGAAGTGTCGGCGTGTCCTCTTTTCCTGTCCGCGTCGCTGACTGAGCGGAGAAACTGCGCCCTAGGATGGGCCCCGTCTTGGCAACGAGTCCCTGCTGGTCTCCCTCGGAGCTTCTAGGCTGCGGCCGGCTCTCCGGACAGCGGGTTGGTTGTCGGGCGCCACCTGCCTGTCGGTCGCTTTTTTTAGAGGGTCCTGCAGGGGGGGCGGGAGGACCACGGATGGAGCAGGCAGGCGGGGCCGGCGAACTCTTGAATGCCCTGGGGCTGTGGAAGGAGGCTGTGGGGGGAGGGGCACCTTGGGCCACAGGTCAACGGGGCGGGATGGGTTTAGCCCCCTTGGGCTTTTTTAGGTTTGGATTGGAAACCCCGTGTGGGGAAACTTGATCCATTTTGGAGGACAGCTATTTTGAACCCAAGGGAGCT
>NW_011458688.1:0-504 GCF_000754665.1 Bison bison bison | reverse complement strand
TATATGTATACCTATGGCTGATTCATGTCAAGGCTTGACAGAAAACAAAAATTCTGTAAAGCAATTATCCTTACAATAAAAAATAAAATTATTAAAAAAGTGGAGGCACAGACTGAGAAGATATATGAAAATTTTTAAAAGAGCTAGAACATTCAAGAAACAAAGAGATGAACAATATAATAACTGAAATGAAAAATACACTAGAAGGAATCATTAGCAGAATAAATAAGGCAGAAAAATGAATAAGTAAGCTGGAAGACAGACTGGTGGAAATCACTGCTGTGGAACAGAATAAAGAATGAAAAAAAAATGAGGAAAGTTTAAGACCTCTAGGACAACATTAAATGCACCAACATTCACATTATAGAGGCCCCTAAAGGAAAAGAGACAAAGGACCTAAGAAATGTGTGAAGAGATTATAGCTGCAAACTTCCCTAAAATTAAAAAGGAACCACTTATTCAAGTACAGGAGCACAGAGATTCTCATACAAGATAAACCCAAGG
>NW_011458687.1:0-504 GCF_000754665.1 Bison bison bison | reverse complement strand
AGCATTTTTTCTGACCACAATGCAGTAAGATTAGATCTCAATTACAGGAGAAAAAACTATTAAAAAATTCCAACATATGGAGGCTGAACAACACACTGCTGAATAACCAACAAATCACAGAAGAAATCAAAAAAAGAAATCAAAATTTGCATAGAAACGAATGAAAATGAAAACACAACAACCCAAAACCTGTGGGACACGGTAAAAGCAGTCCTAAGGGGAAAGTTCATAGCAATACAGGCACACCTCAAGAAACAAGAAAAAAAGTCAAATAAATAACCTAACTCTACACCTAAAGCAACTAGAAAAGGAAGAAATGAAGAACCCCAGGGTTAGTAGAAGGAAAGAAATCTTAAAAATTAGAGCAGAAATAAATGCAAAAGAAACAAAAGAGACCATAGCAAAAATCAACAAAACCAAAAACTGGTTCTTTGAAAGGATAAATAAAATTGACAAACCATTAGCCAGACTCATCAAGAAACAAAGGGAGAAAAATCAAATCAA
>NW_011458686.1:0-514 GCF_000754665.1 Bison bison bison | reverse complement strand
TTCCTAAAAGTGGGGACTTCTCCTGAGACGCTGTAGCGGTACAGGGCTACATCTTGCGATGACGGGGGAACCACGTGGTTTTTCTCGAGGTGTAGCAGGATTCTCGAATTACGACGGGGAATTCAGGGATGCCCCTTGTGTTGGCCCAGGGAAGTCCAATCTTCCATTCGAGTTGCGAAGGAAAGCTGGGGATTGCTCTCGAGTGACTGCAGGGCCAATAGACCTCATCTAGGCTTGTGTCCAGAAGCCAATGTCCCTCTCCAGGGGCGACAGGGATCTCAGGGTTGCATTCCAGACACACCCGGGGAGACAGGCATTCATGTCGAGTGGAAGCAAAGAACCCCGCTCTGCTCTCGAGTCGCGACGGGTATCTCTTGGAGCTCACTGGGTGGACTAAAGGGAATCAAGCCTCCTGAGGCGTTGGAGAGAGGTCGAGAGATTGGTCTCTAGGCCATACAGGAGACGAAGGCCCTCAACTCGCGATGATGCGGGAGTCTCAGGGTTGTTCTCGAGC
>NW_011458685.1:0-512 GCF_000754665.1 Bison bison bison | reverse complement strand
ACCCAGCATAGTCAAAACGAAATTCAATAGTTACCCAAAAACAAAATAAAATACAACGGACAGAAGGTTACTTGGAACACATGACTGAGGTTAGGGGTGAGGCAGTACATGTATGTGCCAGGATACTCTTAAAGTATATCTTAACGTAGATGAGGAGAACAAGGTAGGAGGAAACTTACTGTTGGTTCAGGTCGCTTCTGAGCCTTTTGGGGGAACCGACCTGAAGCCAGAGTCTAGCCGAAATACACAGGCTTTGAACATCGCTGAAGACCAACATTTCCTAAGGAAAAAACGCATTGCTTAGCTCAAGGTTTGTCTGGGAAATTCTTACACATCAGGAGATGGCTCCGAGGTGGATTTCTACGAAGAACATCCATGCAAAGGACAAGCCTGCACAGCTCTGTGCACATCTGCCCCCTCCCCCCCTCACAGCCAGCAGCATTTCCAAGTGACCTCCTAAGGCCTTCGCCAAACTACAGGGGCACCTCCGGGCTTCCTGTTTCCCTCATTTT
>NW_011458684.1:0-542 GCF_000754665.1 Bison bison bison | reverse complement strand
TGACTGGTGTGAAATGGTACCTCATAGTGGTTTTGATTTTGCATTTCTCTGATAATGAGTGATGTTGAGCATCTTTTCATGTGTTTGTTAGCCATCTGTATGTCTTCTTTGGAGAAATGTCTATTTAGATCTTTGGCCCATTTTTTGATTGGGTCTATTTATTTTTCTGGAGTTGAGCTGTAGGAGTTGCTTGTATATTTTTGAGATTAGTTGTTTGTCAGTTGCTTCATTTGTTATTATTTTCTACCATTCTGAAGTCTGTCTTTTCACCTTGCTGATAGTTTCCTTTGATGTGCAGAAGCTTTTAAGGTTAATTAGGTCCCATTTGTTTATTTTTGCTTTTACTTCCAATATTCTGGGAGGTGGGTTATAGAGGATCCTTCTGTGATGTATGTCAGAGAGTGTTTTGCCTATGTTCTCCTCTAGGAGTTTTATAGTTTCTGGTCTTATGTTTAGATCTTTAATCCATTTTGAGTTTATTTTTGTGTATGGTGTTAGAAAGTGTTCTAGTTTCATTCTTTTACAAGAGGTTGACCAGTTTT
>NW_011458683.1:0-501 GCF_000754665.1 Bison bison bison | reverse complement strand
CCATCTGTATGTCTTCTTTGGTAGAAATGTCTTATTTAGTATCTTTGGTCCCTATTTTTTGTATTGGGTCTATTTATTTTTCTGGAGTTGAGCTGTAGGAGTTGCTTGTTATATTTTTTGAGTATTAGTTGTTTTGTCGGTTTGCTTCATTTGCTATTATTTTCTCCCATTCTGAAGGCTGTCTTTTCACCTTGCTAATAGTTTCCTTTGATGTGCAGAAGCTTTTAAGTTTAATTAGGTCCCATTTGTTTATTTTTGCTTTTATTTCCAATATTCTGGGAGGTGGGTCATAGAGGATCCTGCTGTGATGTATGTCAGAGAGTGTTTTGCCTATGTTCTCCTCTAGGAGTTTTATAGTTTCTGGTCTTATGTTGAGATCACTAAAACACTGGTGAAAGAAATCAAAGAGGACACTAATAGATGGAGAAATATACCATGATCATGGATTGGAAGAATCAATATAGTGAAAATGAGTATACTACCCAAAGCAATTTATAGATT
>NW_011458682.1:4694-5157 GCF_000754665.1 Bison bison bison | reverse complement strand
ATTTCCCTTTTATTCTGGCACCACCTGGGGTGGAACAGAGTAGTTTTCCGGATGCTTGCCGAGCCAAGACCACTAGGGGAAGCACCCAACTTCTGTGTACCTGTGCACATTCCTCATAACAGTATAAGTGGCAAGTCATAAAGGGATGAACAGAAAACCCAAGACATCCTCCTGAGAGTGGCCACACGAGTCTATTTAATAACAAAGGAGACGATGGAGGGCCCGCCTGCGAGGAAAACTAATCCTTCATATTCATGGAGTGCCAACATCATCCTTTTTATTCCTGTCCATCAGACTGTACAAAAAGAATACCTAAGGAGTTGAGACAAGAGCCACTGGAGGGCTTCGTCTGCTCTGCTAAGAGCTAGCGTTACTAAGGGAAGAAGCCCAATGCACTTTCAATCTGCCCAAATCTGGGGTGTCCCAATCTGTGTCCTCAGGAATCTCATGCTCACCAGCAATG
>NW_011458682.1:0-348 GCF_000754665.1 Bison bison bison | reverse complement strand
AGTTTGAGTCCAGACATGTCCAGTGTTTTAGGATATATCAGATGAGTAAGAATGCATTTACCCTTCACTATGTCTCCATAGAAAGTTGCTTTGGGTTTGGAGGTACACACACACACACACACACACATACACACCCTGCCGCCGAGACAGGTCAAGAGCTAGAAACCACAGGTAAGGGAGACGGAGAAAGAGGGAGAGAGAGACAGCAAGAGGACACGCAAGCTTCCCAACCCCCGGCCTCCACACCCTCCCCCCTCCACTCTGGTATTCACTCGGCCCCAAGTCGACCCGACCTCACCCTCACCCACCGACACACTCACACACACTCTCACACACTCACCCTCTGCC
>NW_011458681.1:0-548 GCF_000754665.1 Bison bison bison | reverse complement strand
TTTTTTCTTTTTTATTTTTCTTCTTCTTTTTTGTCGTTGGGTGAGGCCCCCCGACGAGGGGGTTTCGTGCAAGGAGCAGGCTGTGTATATTGTGTATTTTTAAAGTCTCCTTTGTTTAAAAGAAAACTTTTTAATCTTTTTCAACCTTAGGCAATGCTCTGGGAGGCTTTGGAGGGAAACTGGGGAATTCTTAGGCCCTGGGAGGTGCAAGCGGAGGTGGAGTAGTCGCCTTAAATGAGAAATTGTTGGATAAATTTTTAAAGGTTTGTGTAGAGGGAGAGGGGGCTCGCCAGGGCGCCCGGCCGCAGCGTCCTGTAAGCCCTCTCACTCCTCGGGAGGTAGAGCACAGTCTCCCTCCTTTTCTTCGTCAATGGCAGAAAATATGATCTGCGCAGAAGGTGGAGACCCACTACCATCCACCGCTATAGCCTCTCCCATAGGTCATCCCACAGCCTCATGATGAGGATCCAGAACATTTTTAATCATATTTATAGGATAAGTGTTCAGTTGTTTTTTTTCACCTTCACCCAAGTATCTAAATTAACAGT
>NW_011458680.1:3956-4457 GCF_000754665.1 Bison bison bison | reverse complement strand
GCGGTTTCGTCACGAGGTACGACGGCGAGGTCAGTGAGCCTCTCGTGGGGGCGGCCAGGGAAGTCGGGTCGTCCATGCGAGTGGCGAGGGGAGCGCGTCATTGCTCTCGAGTCGTGTAGGGGAACCTGGCCTCGAGACGTGTGGAAGAAGGTCTCTCGAGGTCTTTCTCGGGTTGAGGCAGGAAACCCTGGCTTCCTCGACTTGTGCAGGTGACCTCAGGGGGCTTCTCATGGTGGCTCTGAGAAGTCAGGGAAACTGGAGTGGGGGGGGGGCCTCTCAGGACTCCACGGGGTTAAGTGCATTGGAAGAGGGCCTCATCTCCAGTTGAGGCAGGAACCTCAGGGTTCCTCTGATTTCAGACTCCGATCGCAGGGTCCCTGCAGACTGGGGACAGGAGAGTCAGGCCTCGTCTTGGGGTGAGGCATGGAACTCTGCTTGCCTCTCGAGGTGTCCCCGGGGAGAGAGGCCACTTGTCGAGCGGTATTTGGAACCTGGGGGTCT
>NW_011458680.1:0-466 GCF_000754665.1 Bison bison bison | reverse complement strand
ACCCACACACCCAAGATCAGAACCAAACAAACCAAAAAAAATTGCTTTCTTACGTTTCACATGTCAGGATGGTGCCAGACACTATTATTGGATAGTCAAAAATCTCTTTTGTTTCTGTGTAAAAGGGAGGTCCTTTCAAGTCGTGAATGTTTCAGAACTTTAATTTATTTGGAAATGACCCAGCTCTTCAGTACACTGTCGTCACTTAGTTTAGCACAGGATAGAAACTCGGGTAACCCAAACACCTGGAGAAACGATTGTATGTTCAGTTCAGTTCAGTGGCTCAGTCGTGTCTGACTCTTTGGGACCCCGTGGCCTGCAGGACGCTGGGCTTCCGTGTCCATCACCAACTCCAGGGGCTTGCTCAAACTCATGTCCATCGAATCAGTGATGCCATCCAACCATCTTAGCCTCTGTCGTCCCCTTCTCCTCTGCCTTCAATCAAGACTCTCATAGGCAGATATTT
>NW_011458679.1:0-518 GCF_000754665.1 Bison bison bison | reverse complement strand
CTACAGCCCTAATAATAATGCAGGATTTTCCAACCGAAAATCCTGAAACAGAATAGCTCACCACATTCTAAAAGCACTGTACCCCTATAAAGCTAACAACTAGTATTTTTTCACAGAGCTAGAACAAATAGTATTTCACAGTTTATATGGAAATACAAACAAAACTGGAATAGTCAAAGCAATATTAAGAAAGAAGAATGGAACTAGAAGAATCAACCTGCCTGACTTCAGGCTCTACTACAAAGCCACAGTCATCAAGACAGTATGGTACTGGCACAAAGACAGAAATATAGATCAATGGAACAAAATAGAAAGCCCAGAGATAAATCCACGCACATATGGACACCTTATCTTTGACAAAGGAGGCAAGAATATAAAATGGATTAAAGGCAATCTCTTTAACAAGTGGTGCTGGGAAAACTGGTCAACCAACTACTTGTAAAAGAATGAAATTAGAACACTTTCTAACACCCTACACACAAAAAGACAAATGGATTAAAGATCTAAATGTAAGATCA
>NW_011458678.1:0-591 GCF_000754665.1 Bison bison bison | reverse complement strand
ACGCCCTCCCCCACCCCCGCCACGGACGCCGACCCCCGCCCCCGCCGCCGCCCCCGCCCCCTCGCCACTCGGCTCCCCGGTCGCCTTCCCCACGCCCGCCGACGTCGGGGGATCCCCCCGGAGCCACCAACCTCGGGACCCGCCCCCCATCCCCCGCCGCGACCCGGTTCCCGACCCGCGCCGCCCGGCTTCGCCCGCCCCGGGCGCGCTCCCGGTGCGCTGCCCACCTTCACCACGGGCTCCCGGTGAGCCCCGGCCCCACGCCCGGTTCCAGGAGAGCCTCTGGGACCTCGCTGCCGCCGCCCGGTGAAACGGGAGGACAATCCATCCAGCCCACAGAGGCAATCCAAGCTGTCTAGAATTCAGGGATCCAACGAGGACTACGGAAAGGAAAGATGACCTGACCTAGGAGGGCCATGATATTCTCTAGAACTGGACAAAGTTGGTTTCCAAGGAAACTCGATTCCTTGGAACCCGGAAAGCTGGTTCTTTTCATATGCAATTCCAAAGCATGAGCTCCTTCCCAAAGCCTGCCTGGCCTCCAGCCCCACCCCCCACTCCCCAGAAAAAACGGCTCAAAGAAATCTTTTC
>NW_011458677.1:0-521 GCF_000754665.1 Bison bison bison | reverse complement strand
CTTGCTTTTTAATATTTTGTTCTTTGTGTTTTGTATCTTTGTTAATTTGATTAATATGTGTCTTGGGGTGTTTCGCCTTGGGTTTATCCTGTTTGGGATTCTCTGGGTTTCTTTGGACTTGGGTGATTATTTCCTTTCCCCAATTTTAGGGAAGTTTTCAACTATTATCTCCTCAAGTATTTTCTCATGGTCTTTCTTTTTGTCTCTTTTTCTGGAACCCCTATGAACACATGGAAAAAAAAAAAATCTTCTGTTATGTTCACTGACATATTCAATATTTAATTCTTTGGACTGCCTAAACAAAGTTTCCCTTTGGTTATTTTAAGGTAATTGAAATCTCACACAAAAGTACAAAGTTATCAAAACATCCACTTCTGCTTTATTGACTATGCCAAAACTTCTGACTGTGTGGATCACAGAAAACAGTGGAAAATTCTTAAAAGAGATGGGAGTACCAGACCACCTTACCTGCCTCCTGAGAAATCCGTATGCAGATCAAGAAGCAACAGTTAGAACCAGAC
>NW_011458676.1:0-505 GCF_000754665.1 Bison bison bison | reverse complement strand
GAAAGGAAGGTAGGAAAAAATATAAAAAGACAAAAAAGAAGACAAAAGAGGAGGACGGAGTTCCGTCCCAGGAAGGGAGTCTTAAAAAGAGAGAAGTTTCCAAACACCAGGAAACCTTCTCACTGCCGAATCTGTGCCGAGCTTTGGAAGCACAGAGGTCAACATAACAGGAAGAAAAAATAAATAAACAATTAAAACTTGAAGATTGCGAGTCCTACGGTAACTCCCTCAGCGGAGAAGCAGCGCAGACGCCTGCACGCGCCATTAGCAAGCGGGGGCTGGGCAGGGAGGCGCAGCGCGGGCTGCATGGCTTAGAGTAAGAATCTGGCCTGAATACCCTGAGCACTATCTGAGCGAAATAATTTGGGCTAGCAAACCAGACTGTGGGATATCTACCACGCGAAAAGCCAGCCCTAACCTAAGACCACCAGGCCCACGCACGGAACAAAGGACTGAACAGAGATAGCCGGCTGCAGACCTTCCCCCTCCGGTGACAGGCAGCCAG
>NW_011458675.1:3597-3901 GCF_000754665.1 Bison bison bison | reverse complement strand
AATCCTGAGGTTCCTGCGTCACTTGGAGATGAGGCCCTCTTCGAATGCACCAAACCCCGTGGAGTCCCGAGAGGCCCCCCCCCACCTCCAGTTTCCCTGACTTCTCAGAGCCACCATGAGAAGCCCCCTGAGGTCACCTGCACAAGTCGAGGGAAGCCCAGGGTTTCCCTGCCTCAACCCGAGAAAGACCTCGAGAGACCTTCTTCAACACGTCTCGAGGCCAGGTTTGCCTACCATGACTCGAGAGCAATGACGCGCCTCCCCCTCGCCACTCGCATGGAGACCCGACTTCCCTGGCCGCCGC
>NW_011458675.1:0-379 GCF_000754665.1 Bison bison bison | reverse complement strand
CAGGATGAGGCCGGGATCACGACGACATTCCAGACGTGGCCTCGTGGGTGCTTCCACATTGTGAAGCACCCCGATTTCCCGGTCCCCTCTTGATAAGAACCCGATGCCCGGACACCTCTCCGAACTCCACCCTGTGAATGAAGTCAACACGAAAGGGCAGTGACTCGCCCGTGCATCGTCCGGAAAAAACCCCCAGGTTCCAAATACCGCTCGACAAGTGGCCTCTCTCCCCGGGGACACCTCGAGAAGAAAGCGGAGTTCCATGCCTCAACCCAAGACGAGGCCTGACTCTCCTGTCCCCAGTCTGCAGGGACCCTGCGATCGGAGTCTGAAATCAGAGGAACCCTGAGGTTCCTGCCTCAACTGGAGATGAGGCCCT
>NW_011458674.1:0-501 GCF_000754665.1 Bison bison bison | reverse complement strand
CTTTGTATTTCTGTGTTGTCTGTTGTTGATCTCTCCATTTTTCATTTTCTTAATTTTGTTGATTTTGATTTTTTCTCCCTTTGTTTCTTGATGAGTCTGGCTAATGGTTTGTCAATTTTATTTATCCTTTCAAAGAACCTAGCTTTTGCCTTTGTTGATTTTTGCTATGGTCTCTTTTGTTTCTTTTGCATTTATTTCTGCCCTAATTTTTAAGATTTCTTTCCTTCTACTAACCCTGGGGTTCTTCATTTCTTCCTTTTCTAGTTGCTTTAGGTATAGAGTTAGGTTATTTATTTGGCTTTTTTCTTGATTCTTGAGGTAAGCTTGTATTGCTATGAACCTTCCCCTTAGCACTGCTTTTACATTGTCCCATAGGTTTTGGGTTCTTGTGTTTTTATTTTCATTCGTTTCTATGAATATTTTGATTTCTTCTGTGATTTGTTGGTTATTCAGCAGCATGTTGTTCAGCCTCCATATGTTTGAATTTTTAATAGTTTTTCT
>NW_011458673.1:0-510 GCF_000754665.1 Bison bison bison | reverse complement strand
AAAACTATTAGTATAAGTATAATGGGCTGATTAGAAATTTATTGGTGAAGGGTTTTTCATTTGTTGAGCCAACGTTTGTTGCTAAGTCTCCACATCCCCTGCCCTTACACACGTTAATGAATATATAGAAGAAATAAGTATTAACCTTTGATATTAATCACGTTAGACCTTAGGCTAAGTAAATTCTTTCCTTAACTAAAACCCACTACACCCTCTCCCTATAGGAATGTAACTTTATTTGGGTGGCATCTATTTTAAGAATACTTACCCCTGGAGAAATAAGTGTCCTGGTTGACTGACTGCTGTCACAAGGAGAGGGTCATAAATTGTCAGCAGGCCCCCTGGCCAGAAGATGATGTAACACCCCTAAGACCTCTGTATACATTTGTATGAAGCACCTGACTTTGATAAAAGTCAGGACTGCTGACCCCGCGTGACTTTTGCATAACATTTCAGTGTATAAAAGTAGACCATGGAAAATAAAGAATTGGAATCAGTTTCTCGAAATAC
>NW_011458672.1:0-513 GCF_000754665.1 Bison bison bison | reverse complement strand
GCGCGTCGATGGCTCTCGAGTCATGGTAGGGGAACCTGGCCTCGAGACGTGTTGAAGAAGGTCTCTCGAGGTCTTTCTCGGGTTGAGGCAGGAAACCCTGGCTTCCCTCGACTTGTGCAGTTGATCTCAGGGGGGCTTCTCATGGTGGCTCTGAGAAGTCAGGGAAACTGGAGTGGGGGGGGGCCGTCTCGGGACTCCACGGGGTTTGGTGCATTGGAAGAGGGCCTCATCTCCAGTTGAGGCAGGAACCTCAGTGTTCCTCTGATTTCAGACTCCGATCGCAGGGTCCCTGCAGACTGGGGACAGGAGAGTCAGGCCTCGTCTTGGGTTGAGGCATGGAACTCCGCTTGCCTCTCGAGGTGTCCCCGGGGAGAGAGGCCACTTGTCGAGCGGTATTTGGAACCCGGGGGTCTTTTCTGGACGATGCACGGGCGAGTCAATGCCCCTTCGTGTTGACTTCATTCACAGGGTGGAGTTCGGAGAGGTGTCCGGGCATCGGGTTCTTACCAAGAG
>NW_011458671.1:0-530 GCF_000754665.1 Bison bison bison | reverse complement strand
CACCCGGGGACGGACAGGCATTCATCTCGAGTGGAAGCAAGAACCCCGCTCTGCTCTCGAGTCGCGACGGGTATCTCTTAGAGCTCCCTGGGTGGACTAAAGGGAGTCAAGCCTCCTGAGGCGTTTGGAGAGAGGTCGCGAGGTTGGCCTCTAGGCCATGCAGGAGACGAAGGCCCTCATCTCCGCGATGACGGGGGAGTCTCGGGGTGGTTCTCGAGCGGCGGCCCCAGGGTGCGGTTTCTCACGAGGTACGACGGCGAGGTCAGTGAGCCTCTCGTGGGGGCGCCAGGGAAGTCGGGGTCTCCATGCGAGTGGCGAGGGGGAGCGCGTCATTGCTCTCGAGTCATGGTAGGGGAACCTGGCCTCGAGACGTGTTGAAGAAGGTCTCTCGAGGTCTTTCTCGGGCTGAGGCAGGAAACCCTGGCTTCCCTCGACTTGTGCAGGTGACCTCAGGGGGCTTCTCATGGTGGCTCTGAGAAGTCAGGGAAACTGGAGGTGGGGGGGGGCCTCTCGGGACTCCACGGGGTTTG
>NW_011458670.1:0-540 GCF_000754665.1 Bison bison bison | reverse complement strand
TCAATGATATTGGCCTGTAGTTTCTTTTTTGTTGGTATCTGTGTCAGGTTTTGGTATTAGGGTGATGTGGCCTCATAGAATGAGTTTGGAAGTTTACTTCCTCTACAATTTTCTGGAAGAGTTTGAATAGGATAGGTGTCAGCTCTTCTCTAAATTTTTGGTAGAATTTAGCTGTGAAGCTGTCTGGACCTGGGCTTTTGTTTGCTGGAAGATTTCTGATTACAGTTTCAATTTCCGTGCTTGTGATGGGTCTGTTAAGATTTTCTATTTCTTCCTGGTCCAGTTTTGGAAAGTTGTACTTTTCTAAGAATTTGTCCATTTCTTCCACGTTGTCCATTTTATTGGCTTATAATTGCTGATAGTAGTCTCTTATGATCCTTTGTATTTCTGTGTTGTCTGTTGTGGTCTCTCCATTTTCGTTTCTAATTTTATTGATTTGATTTTTCTCCCTTTGTTTCTTGATGAGTCTGTCTAATGGTTTGTCAATTTTATTTATCCTTTCAAAGAACCAGCTTTGGGCTTTGTTGATTTTTGCTATGG
>NW_011458669.1:0-502 GCF_000754665.1 Bison bison bison | reverse complement strand
GTAAGTAGTAGCTTTAATGTTTGTAACCTGGGACCCTTGAGTTAATTCTTTTTCTTGTTATAGCCCACCACACCTTTGCTCTGTAGGAATGCAACTTTATCTAATGCTTTTTTGGAGGGTGGCTCCTGACCTAACACCTTTAGAGAAAAATAAGTTTTCTGAAGAAAAGGTCTTAAAATGTTAACAGGCCTCCGGGCCAGAAGATGATGCAAATCACCGAAGCTTTTGTCATATGATAAGTTTGCAGGAAGAAAGCCTGGTTTGCTGCAAGACTCTACCCCTTCCCCCATTATCCTCTATGCATAACTTAAGGTTAAAAACTACTTTGAAAAATAAAGTGCGGGCCTTGTTCACCGAAACTTGGTCTCACCATGTCGTTCTTTCTCTTACCTTCTGGCTGAATTCTTCAGCCTCTTTTCTCCACTGAATTTCCTCACTGAGCTATCCTCATTCTATTACTCTTTATATCCTTAATTAACATTTAATTAAGCAGTTGTTTCCT
>NW_011458668.1:0-509 GCF_000754665.1 Bison bison bison | reverse complement strand
ATTGGCCCTGCAGTCACTCGAGAGCAATCCCCAGCTTTCCTTCGCAACTCGAATGGAAGACTGGACTTCCCTGGGCCAACACAAGAGGCATCCCGAATTCCCCGTCGTAACTCGAGAATCCTGCCGCAACTGGAGAAAAACCACGTGGTTCCCCCGTCATCGCAAGATGAAGCCCTTTCCCGCTACAGCGTCCTCAGGAGAAGTCCCACGTTACGGAATTGGAGGTCGAAACGGTACTTGGCACCCTTGATGCGCCCCACAAAGTTCCCCGGCATCCCGGTCTCCCTGGAGAGGAACACCGAGGTTTACCGGCACCGCTTCCTCTGAGCACTTTCGACCCTCCTGATCTCGACAGGAGGGTCGACTCCCCTGCTTTGTCTGGAAGGGGTTCCCGGCCTTCCGGTCGCACCTCAGGATGAGGCCGGTCTCACAACGACATTCCAGACGTGGCCTCGTGGGTGCTTCCACATTGCGAAACACCCCCGATTCCCCGGTCCCCTCTTGATAAG
>NW_011458667.1:0-574 GCF_000754665.1 Bison bison bison | reverse complement strand
CCCCCCACCCCCGCCCACGGACGCCGACCCCCGCCCCCGCCGCCGCCCCGCCCCCTCGCCACTCGCTCCCCGGTCGCCTTCCCCAGCCGCCACGTCGGGGGATCCCCCGGACGCCACAACCCTCGGACCGCCCCCCACTCCCCGCCGCGACCCGGTTCCCGACCCGCGCCGCCCGGCTTCGCCCGCCCGGGCGCGCTCCCGGTGCGCTGCCCACCTTCACCACGGGCTCCCGGTGAGCCCCGCCCCCACGCCCGGTTCCAGGAGAGCCTCTGGGACCTCGCTCCCGCCGCCCGGTGAAACGGGAGGACAATCCATCCAGCCCACAGAGGCAATCCAAGCTGTCTAGAATTCAGGGATCAAACGAGGGCTACGGAAAGGAAAGATGACCTGACCTAGGAGGGCCATGATATTCTCTAGAACCGGACAAAGTTGGTTTGCAAGGAAACTTGATTCCTTGGAACCCGGAAAGCTGGTTCTTTTCATATGCAATTCCAAACCAGGAGCTCCTTCCCAAAGCCTGCCTGGCCGCCAGCCCCACCCCCCACTCCCCAGAAAACACGGCTCAAAGAAATCT
>NW_011458666.1:0-545 GCF_000754665.1 Bison bison bison | reverse complement strand
CAATTACAGGAGAAAAACTATAAAAATTACCAACAATGGAAGCTGAACAACACACTTCTGAATAACCAACAAATACAACAAGAAATAAAATACAAAAAAAGAAAATACAAAAATAATGCATAGAAATGAAGGAAAAATGAAAACAAAACAACCCCAAACCTATGGGACACTGTAAAAGCAGTGCTAAGGGAAGGCTCATAGCAATACAGGCTTACCTCAAGAAACAAGAAAAAAAGTCAAATAAATCTACATCTAAATAAATCTACATCTAAAGGAAGAAATGAAGAACCCTAGGGTTAGTAGAAGGAAAGAAATCTTAAAAATTAGGGCAGAAAGAAATGAAAAGAAACAAAAGAGACCATAATAAACAAAGCTAAAAGCTGTTTCTTTGAGAGATAAATAAAATTGACAAACCATTAGCCAGATTCATCAAGAAACAAAGGGAGAAAAATCAAATCAACAAAATTAGAAATGAAAATGGAGAAATCACAACAGACAACACAGAAATACAAAGGATCATAAGAGACTCCTATCAGGAACTATAT
>NW_011458665.1:0-548 GCF_000754665.1 Bison bison bison | reverse complement strand
TTGGCCCCTGCAGTCACGCGAGAGCAATCCCCAGCTTGCCTTCACAACTCGAATGGAAGATTGGACTTCCCTGGGCCAACACAAGAGGCATCCCGAATTCCCCGTCGTAACTCGAGAATCCCGCCGCAACTCGGAAAAACCACGTGGTTCCCCCGTCATCGCAAGATGAAGCCCTGTCCCGCTACAGCGTCTCAGGAGAAGTCCCACGTTAGGAATTGGAGGTCGAAACGGTACTTGGCACCCTTGATGCGCCCCCACAAAGTTCCCCGGCATCCCGGTCTCCCTGGAGAGGAACACCGAGGTTTTCCGGCACCACTTCTTCTGAGCCCCTTCTACCCTCCTGATCTCGACAGGAGGGTCGACTCCCCTGCTTTGTCTGGAAGGGGTTCCCGACCTTCCGGTCGCACCTCAGGATGAGGCCGGTCTCACGACGACATTCCAGACGTGGCCTCGTGGGTGCTTCCACATTGCGAAGCACCTCGATTTCCCGGTCCCCTCTAGATAAGAACCCGATGCCCGGACACCTCTCCGAACTCCACCCTGTGAAT
>NW_011458664.1:0-530 GCF_000754665.1 Bison bison bison | reverse complement strand
AAGACCAACAGAATACATACAGACATATAAGAGGTAGATTTATTGTAGGAATCAGTTCATGCAGTTATGGAGAGACAGGAAGGCTGGTTGTATAACTGTTTGAGCCCAAAGGTCTGAGAACCAGGGGAGTTGATGGTGTTAGGTCCCAGAGTCATAAGGTCCAAGAACCAGGAGCTCTGACCTCCAAGGGTAGGAGAAATGGATGTCCCAGCTCCAGAAGAGAGAGAAATGCCTTACCGTTAGCTTTTTTGTTCCATTCTGGCCCTCAACTGATTGGAAGATTCCCACCTGCACTGGTGAGGGTGGATCTCTTCTTAGTCTACTAATTCAAATGGTAACCTTTTCTGGAAATACCCACATAGCCACACCACCAAATAAGTTTTGCCTGGCATTCCCTTAGCCCAGTCAAGTTGACACATAAAATTAACCATCACAAGAGTGTTTTCAAGTGAAGGTCCATTTAGACCTGCTTCACATCAATGAATAATAAAAGTGATTCATCATCTAACAACTTTATTACCTATATTAAT
>NW_011458663.1:0-539 GCF_000754665.1 Bison bison bison | reverse complement strand
CAGTCACTCGAGAGCAATCCCCAGCTTTCCTTCGCAACTCGAATGGAAGATTGGACTTGCCTGGGCCAACACAAGAGGCATCCTGAATTCCCCGTCGTAACTCGAGAATCCCGCCGTAACTCGGAAAACCACGTGGTCCCCCGTCATCGCTAAGATGAAGCCCTTTCCCGCTACAGCGCCTCAGGAGAAGTCCCACGTTAGGAATTTGGAGGTCGAAAGGGCACTTGGCACCCTTGATGCGACCCACAAAGTTCCCCGAAATCCCCGTCTCCCTCGAGAGGAACACTTGAGGTTTTTCCGGCACCACCTCCTCTCAGCCCTTTCTCCCCGCCTGATCTGGACAGGAGGGTCGACTCCCCTGCTTTGTCTGGAAGGGGTTCCCGACCTTCCGGTCGCACCTCAGGATGAGGCCGGTCTCACGAAGACATTCCAGACGTGGCCTCGTGGGTGGTTCAACATTCCGTAGGACCCCGATTTCCCGGTCCCCTCTTGATAAGAACCCGATGCCCGGACACCTCTCCGAACTCCACCCTGCGAAT
>NW_011458662.1:0-509 GCF_000754665.1 Bison bison bison | reverse complement strand
GGGACCAAAAGAAAAGACAGGAGTAGCAATACTCATATACAGATAAAAATAAGACTTTAAAAACAAAGGACTGTGAAAAAGAGAACAAAGAAGGTCACTACATAATGATCAAAGGATCAATCCAAGAAGAAGATATAACAATTATAAATATATATGCACCCAACACGGGAGCACCACAGTACGTAAGACAAATGCTAACAAGTATGAAAGGAGAAAATAACAATAACACAATAATAGTGGGAGACTTTAATACCCCACTTACACCTATGGATAGATCAACTAAACAGAAAATTAACAAGGAAACACAAACTTTAAACGATACAATAGACCAGTTAGACCTAATTGATATCTATAGGTCATTTCATCCCAAAACAATGAATTTCACCTTTTTCTCAAGCGCACATGGAACCTTCTCCGGGATAGATCACATGCTGGGCCATAAAGCTAGCCTTGGTAAATTCAAAAAAATAGAAATCATTCCAAGCATTTTTTCTGACCACAATGCAGTA
>NW_011458661.1:0-501 GCF_000754665.1 Bison bison bison | reverse complement strand
GCACAGCCGCAGCGCAGGGGAACCGAGCCCCTGATCAGTGAGCTCCGGGCAGTACGTGGGTCCCAGGTTTGGAGCCCAATGCCCGGAACGCGGGAGAGAAGAGGCTGGCTGCCGGCGGGTGCTTGCAAGCCTGTTACTGGGAAGGACCGAGTGAGCTTCCACACCGGCGGAGCTCCAGCTCTGCGCCCAGGCGCGATAGCACAGAGCCCCGGCCGAGAGGATGCTCTCGGCTGGGCGAGCCTCCCCAAGCCCTGCCCAGCTTCTAGCGTTCGCGCCCGGGAAGGAGCAGGCAGCGGGCGTGTGGGAGACGTGACTGGTGCCTGACTGGTGCCTCAGCTCAGCTCTCGCCTTCCCTTCGGACCTAGGAGCCAGGCGTCCTTGCAGAGGGCTTAGGGGCTGGGGGTGTGCACACTGCCAAAGCCTCCCGCAGGGAGAGCTCTTTCCGAGGGAAAGGAAGCGCCCCAGGCTGCATGCCCAAGCCGGTGCTTCCCCGCCCAGACT
>NW_011458660.1:0-525 GCF_000754665.1 Bison bison bison | reverse complement strand
TATCAGACTCCGATCGCAGGGTCCCTGCAGGGACCTTGGGACTTGGGACAGGAGAGTCAGGCCTCGTCTTGGGTTGAGGCATGGAACTCCGCTTGCCTCTCGAGGTGTCCCCGGGGAGAGAGGCCACTTGTCGAGCTTTATTTGGAACCGGGGGTTTTTTCCGGACGATGCACGGGCGAGTCACTGCCCCTTCGTGTTGACTTCATTCACAGAGTGGAGTTCGGAGAGGTGTCCGGGCATCGGGTTCTTACCAAGAGGGGACCGGGAAATCGGGGTGATTCGCAACGTGGAAGCACTCACGAGGCCACGTCTGGAATGACGTCGTGAGACCGGCCTCATCCTGAGGTGCGACCGGAAGGTCGGGAATCCCTTCCAGACAAAGCAGGGGAGTCGACCCTCCTGTCGAGATCAGGAGGGTAGAGGGGGCTCAGAGGAAGTGGTGCCGGAAACCCTCGGTGTTCCTCTCCAGGCAGACCGGGATGCCGGGGAACTTTGTGGGGCGTATCAAGGGTGCCAAGTACCGTG
>NW_011458659.1:0-509 GCF_000754665.1 Bison bison bison | reverse complement strand
GAACCCCGCTCTGCTCTCGAGTCGCGACGGTAGTCTCTTGGAGCTCACTGGGTGGATAAAAGGGAGTCAAGCCTCCTGAGGCGTTTGGAGAGAGGTCGCGAGGTTGGCCTCTAGGCCATGCAGGGAGATGAAGGCCCTCATCACCGCGATGACGGGGGAGTCTCGGGGTGGTTCTCAAGCGGCGGCCCCAGGGTGCGGTTTCTCACGAGGTACGATGGCGAGGTCAGTGAGCCTCTGGTGGGGCGCCAGGGAAGTCGGGTCTCCATGCGAGTGGCAGGGGGAGCGCGTCATTGCTCTCGAGTCATGGTAGGGGAATCTGGCCTCGAGACGTGTTGAAGAAGGTCTCTCGAGGCCTTTCTCGGGTTGAGGCAGGAAACCCTGGCTTCCCTCGACTTGTGCAGGTGACCTCAGGGGGCTTCTCATGGTGGCTCTGAGAAGTCAGGGAAACTGGAGGTGGGAGGGGCCTCTCCGGACTCCACGGGGTTTGGTGCATTGGAAGAGGGCCTCAT
>NW_011458658.1:0-520 GCF_000754665.1 Bison bison bison | reverse complement strand
TTTTTTTTTTTTTACTTATTTTTTTCTTCTTAATTTTATTTTATTTTTAAACGTTTACATAATTGTATTAGTTTTGTCCAAAATAATCAAAAATCGAAATCCGCCACACGGTATACCATCGTGTTCCCCCACTCCCGAACCCTCCTCCCTCCTCCCTCCCCTATACCATCCCTCTGGGCCGTCCCAGTACACCAGCCCCAAGTCATCCAGCGTCATGCATCGAACCTGGACTGGCAACTCGTTTCCTACATGATATTTTACATGTTTCATTGCCATTCTCCCAAATCTTCCCACCCTCTCCCTCTCCCACAGAGTCCATAAGACTGTTCAATACATCAGTGTCTCTTTTGCTGTCTCGTACACCGGGTTATTGTTACCATCTTTCTAAATTCCATATATATGCGTTAGTATACTGTATTTATGTTTTTCCTTCTGGCTTACTTCACTCTGTATAATAGGCTCCAGTTTTATCCACCTCATCAGAACTGATTCAAATGTATTCTTTTTAATGGCTGAGTAA
>NW_011458657.1:0-530 GCF_000754665.1 Bison bison bison | reverse complement strand
TGCAGTCACTCGAGAGCAATCCCCAGCTTGCCTTCGCAACTCGAATGGAAGATTGGACTTCCCTGGGCCAACACAAGAGGCATCCAGAATTCCCCGTCGTAACTCGAGAATCCCGCCGCAACTCGAGAAAAACCACGTGGTTCCCCCGTCATTGCAAGATGAAGCCTTTTCCCGCTACAGCGTCTCAGGAGAAGTCCCACGTTAGGAATTGGAGGTTGAAACGGTACTTGGCACCCTTGATGCGCCCCACAAAGTTCCCCGGCATCCCGGTCTCCCTGGAGAGGAACACCGAGGTTTTCCGGCACCACTTCGTCTGAGCCCCTTCTACCCTCCTGATCTCGACAGGAGGGTCGACTCCCCTGCTTTGTCTGGAAGGGGTTCCCGACCTTCCGGTCACACCTCAGGATGAGGCCGGTCTCACGACGACATTCCAGACGTGGCCTCGTGGGTGCTTCCACATTGCGAAGCACCCCGATTTCCCGGTTCCCTCTTGGTAAGAACCTGATGCCCGGACACCTCTCCGAACTCCA
>NW_011458656.1:0-501 GCF_000754665.1 Bison bison bison | reverse complement strand
TTGTCTGTCTGGATTGATGTCTGTGTCAGTGTGAGACCTTGTGATTTTTGATAATAGTGCTCAAGTCTGAGTTCTATTTCAATGGTCTCAAGACAAGGCAGCCCTTGCAAACCAACTGCTTCCAATACAGAAAACTTTGACCTCAGGGAATGTCAGAGTCCCGTGAACTGGGAACTAGTCAATATGAAATATCTAGTAGTTTGTTTTTGCTCCTCTACTGTAGACATGTCTAAGAGTCATCACCATGAAGCACAAAATGTTCATAGTGCCTCGGTTTGTTCTAAGGTAAAAATTGCTATATCGTTCTATCTGTCACAAGCTTGTCAACAAGAAAGTACCTCGAAAGAACAGGAACAAAACGAAAAATTAAATGTGATATGAGCTTTTAGAGAAACTATGAACACTAATTACACTCGAAAATATCTGCCTATGAGAGTCTTGATTGAAGGCAGAGGAGAAGGGGACGACAGAGGCTAAGATGGTTGGATGGCATCACTGATT
>NW_011458655.1:0-526 GCF_000754665.1 Bison bison bison | reverse complement strand
ATTTCCAGGTTCTGTTAGTAGGGATTATTCTCAAAGGTAATAGTTTTTATACTTTTACTTTTTATACTATATTCCTTTGGGGAGCAAATTTCTAGAATGAAAACATTTCGTGTTTTTACCGTACAAACAGAAAATATCTTTTAAAATATATTTATATATCTTTAAAAAATGTAGTAATCTGAAAAGGATGTGTATATAGACATGCCAGTGTATATACACACATACCCTCAGACCTCCAAGGAAAACTTAATTCTCAGTAAACTATAAATTAAAACATTCAGCCTGCAGGTAGTGAAATTTTTGTAATTAATGTGCCAAAAATCATAGAGAATGAAATTTTAATTTTAAAAATGTATACATAAAACCATCTGGGATTCAGACAAAAAAGGTTATTTAAATAAAGTTAGGTCAAGCCCTAAACCATCTAGTTAAAGAAAAAAAAAAAAAGAAAGAAAGAAAAGAAATAGCCTCATGTAATAACCTATAATGAAAAATAACCTAAAAAATAGATATATTTATGCATAAT
>NW_011458654.1:0-552 GCF_000754665.1 Bison bison bison | reverse complement strand
TCCTTATCATTGGGATCTGCCCAAAAGTTGTCTTTTCTGGGTAGATTCTGCTTACTTTCATATCTAAATACCAGCTTCCCCTCCCTCCTCCAATACACACACTCTCTAACCCATCCTTGTTTTATTTTTGTAGCACTTATCTCTATCTGAAATTAGATGGTCTCTTTTTTACTACTGTTCTACATCCTTACTATTAATACAATGTACACAGAAGTCAAAGAGTCATATGACCCTTGAAAACCTAGGAAATAATGAGTGTTAAGTACCCAAAGAGAGAACAGCAAAGATGGGTTAAAGGAAAATATAGATTAATTTAAAATAGTCACTTACTTAAAACAGAAAAAGAAAACACATTTTAGAAGCTATAGACATGTCCTGAAGGAAGTACATATAGAGAACAAAAATTGAATGGTCAGAAAAGGAAAAGTTATTCATGAGTATATGGAAGATTTTCTTTCTATTCACTCTAACTGGGATTTTCAATTTACATAGAAGTGGAAGCTATTGATGCCTAAATAAATTATTTAGTTGAAAAGGAGAAGTAAAAATAAG
>NW_011458653.1:0-566 GCF_000754665.1 Bison bison bison | reverse complement strand
TTTTAGTCCCCCCCAGTGAGCTCCAAGAGATACCCCGTCGCGACTCGAGAGCAGGAGCGGGGGTTCTTTTGCTTCCACTCGAGATGAATGCCTGTCTCCCCGGGTGCGTCTGGAATGCAACCCCGAGATCCCGGTCGCCCCTGGAGAGGAACATTTGGCTTTTTGGACACAAGCCTAGATGAGGTCTATTGGCCCTGCAGTCACTCGAGAGCAATCCCCAGCTTTCCTTCGCAACTCGAATGGAAGATTGGACTTCCCTGGGCCAACACAATAGGCATCCCGAATTCCCCGTCGTAACTCGAGAATCCGCCGCAACTCGAGAAAAACCCACGTGGTTCCCCCGTCATCGCAAGATGAAGCCCTTTCCCGCTTCAGCGTCTCAGGAGAAGTCCCACGTTAGGAATTGGAGGTCGAAACGGTACTTGGCACCCTTGATGCGCCCCCACAAAGTTACCCCGGCATCCCGGTCTCCCTGGAGAGGAACACCGAGGTTTTCCGGCACCACTTCCTCTGAGCCCCTTCTACCCTCCTGATCTCCACAGGAGGGTCGACTCCCCTGCTTTGTC
>NW_011458652.1:0-531 GCF_000754665.1 Bison bison bison | reverse complement strand
GATCCGATCGCAGGGTCCCTGCAGACTGGGGACAGGAGAGTCAGGCCTCGTCTGGGTTGAGGCGTGGAACTCCGCTTGCCTCTCGAGGTGTCCCCGGGGAGAGAGGCCACTTGTCGAGCTGTATTTGGAACCTGGGGGTTTTTTCCGGACGATGCACGGGTGAGACACTGCCCCTTCGTGTTGACTTCATTCACAGGGTGGAGTTCGGAGAGGTGTCCGGGCATCGGGTTCTTATCAAGAGGGGACCGGGAAATCGGGGTGCTTCGCAACGCGGAAGCACCCACGAGGCCACGTCTGGAATGTCGTCGTGAGACCGGCCTCATCCTGAGGTGCGACCGGAAGGTCGGGAACCCCTTCCAGACAAAGCAGGGGAGTCGACCCTCCTGTCGAGATCAGGAGGGTAGAAGGGGCTCAGAGGAAGTGGTGCCGGAAAACCTC
Source organism: Bison bison bison (assembly GCF_000754665.1). Taxonomy (NCBI): domain Eukaryota; kingdom Metazoa; phylum Chordata; class Mammalia; order Artiodactyla; family Bovidae; genus Bison; species Bison bison. Next base: position 93 of record NW_011458652.1, on the reverse strand, counting down.
GGTGTTCCTCTCCAGGGAGACCGGGATGCCCGGGAACTTCGTGGGGGCGCATCAAGGGTGCCAAGTACCGTTTCGACCTCCAATTCCTAACGT
>NW_011458651.1:0-502 GCF_000754665.1 Bison bison bison | reverse complement strand
ACGAGGCCACGTCTGGAATGTCGTCGTGAGACCGGCCTCATCCTGAGGTGCGACCGGAGGTCGTGAACCCCTTCTAGACAAAGCAGGGGAGTCGACCCTCCTGTCGAGATCAGGAGGGTAGAAGTGGCTCTGAGGAAGTGGTGCCGGAAAACCTCGGTGTTCTTCTCGAGGGAGACCGGGATGCCGGGGAACTTTGTGGGTCGCATCAAGGGTGCCAAGTAACGTTTCGACCTCCAATACCTAACGTGGGATTCCCCTGAGGCGCTGTAGCGGGAAATGGCTTCATCTTACGATGACGGGTGAACCACGTGGTTTTTCTCGAGTTGCGGCGGGATTCTCGAGTTACGACGGGGAATTCAGGTTACCTCTTGTGTTGGCCCAGGGAAGTCCAATCTTCCATTCGAGTTGCGAAGGAAAGCTGGGGATTGCTCTCGAGTGACTGCAGGGCCAAAATACCTCATCTAGGCTTGTGTCCAGAAGCCAATGTTCCTCTCCAGGGGCG
>NW_011458650.1:0-502 GCF_000754665.1 Bison bison bison | reverse complement strand
GTTCTTTTGTGTTTTGATCTTTGTTAATTTATTATATGTGTCTTGGGGTGTTTCGCCTTGGGTTTATCCTGTTTGGGACTCTCTGGGTTTCTTGGGTCTTGGGTGTATTATTTCCTTCCCCATTTTAGGGAAGTTTTTCAACTATATCTCTTCAAGTATTTTCTCATGGTCTTTCTTTTGGTCTTCTTCTTCTGGGACCCCTATGATTCGAATGCTGTAGCATTTAATATTGTCCTGGAGGTCTCTGAGATTGTCCTCTATTTCTTTTAATTAGTTTTCTTTTATCCTCTCTGATTCATTTATTTCTACCATTCTATCTTCTAATTCACTAATCCTATCTTCTGCCTCTGTTATTCTACTATTTGTTGCCTCCAGAGTGTTTTTAATTTCATTTATTGCATTATTCATTATATATTGACTCTCTTTTATTTCTTCTAGGTCCTTGTTAAACCTTTCTTGCATCTTCTCAATCCTTGCATCAAGGCTATTTATCTGTGATTCC
>NW_011458649.1:0-516 GCF_000754665.1 Bison bison bison | reverse complement strand
TATTTGATATAAGTACTCATGTAAACAGAAAATAGTGTAGTGGAGGTAAGGAATGGGGTGAGGGGGATGGGCGATTTTTAGGCGGGGGAGTGGTGGGGGGGGAACGATCTCAGTGGGGAAGGTGAAGTTGCACACGCGTCCTCCTGCTGTGAGGCACCGGGAAGCACACATGGGGGCCTGGGTGTGGTGGGAGTCTCGAGTCAGTGTCGGGAAGTACAGAGCTGGTGGGGACAGTCGCCGGTGTGTAGATGTTAAGTAATGGCCCGGGAGCTTGGGCCCATTCTGATGACAGAGGTAAATAGGATGCAGCCTATGATAGGAAGTGTTCCTGTTAGCCTCTTATGGGAGGGTGGTCAGCAGAAATATCTTCTCGAGATTGGCTTCATAAGCACATTATTGTGGAACATAGATTATTCACAGTTAACCCGAAATGACATGAAAGTACTCTCATCACATTCAAGCAGTTAACTTAGTTTTTAGTGCTTTTTGTGGATGTGATATATTTCTTCTTTTCTT
>NW_011458648.1:0-513 GCF_000754665.1 Bison bison bison | reverse complement strand
ATTGGCTTCTGGACACAAGCCTAGATGAGGTCTATTGGCCCTGCAGTCACTCGAGAGCAATCCCCAGCTTTCCTTCGCAACTCGAATGGAAGATTGGACTTGCCTGGGCCAACACAAGAGGCAGCCTGAATTCCCCGTCGTAACTCGAGAATCCCGCCGTAACTCGAGAAAAACCACGTGGCTCCCCCGTCATCGCAAGATGAAGCCCTTTCCCGCTACAGCGTCTCAGGAGAAGTCCCCCGTTAGGAATTGGAGGTCGAAAGGGCACTTGGCACCCTTGATGCGACCCACAAAGTTCCGCGAAATCCCGGTCTCCCTCGAGAGGAACACTGAGGTTTTCCTGCACCCTCTCCTTTGAGCCCTTTCTCCCCTCCTGATCTGGACAGGAGGGTCGACTCCCCTGCTTTGTCTGGAAGGGGTTCCCGACCTTCCGGTCGCACCTCAGGATGAGGCCGGTCTCACGAAGACATTCCAGACGTGGCCTCGTGGGTGGTTCCACATTCCGTAGGACCC
>NW_011458647.1:0-501 GCF_000754665.1 Bison bison bison | reverse complement strand
AACAGTAAAAGGATAATAAAAATACCATTATTATTATTACAACGACTACTGACTATTGGGCGAAAGTTGCTATGGTTGTTAGAGTTCTAAAGACAAAGTGCATATTATTTTACTTAAAGTTTCATTGTGACTTCCTGATGGTGAAGGCTGATGTGTGAAAATTTCCATGAATTCTCAAAGGAGGTTGTCAGTTTTTAGTTGCTCATGTGCATGCGATTGCAGGGGGCCTCCTTTGCCTTACTAGCGTTATAGAATAGATAAAGGAGAACTGGCCCCAGTCAGACCAGCACTGGAGTCTCCTTTCTCTGGTCTTTGGAACTTACCTCTTGTTTTCTCCAAACTTTATGTGGGGGGAAAAAAAAATCCAGTGACTGAGGAATATCCTTTCATCTGAAAAATGAATACAATGAAAACTGATAAAAGGGGTATGTAAGGTCAAGAAATTCCATATATAAACTTCCCAGTGGAATGTCTGCTTCAATGTGTATGTTCAGTAAATGG
>NW_011458646.1:0-524 GCF_000754665.1 Bison bison bison | reverse complement strand
GGCTCAATAAATTTCTGTTTCTGTTTTTAGTATTTTAAAGAGAATTGTTTCTATTGGATATTTACTAACATCTGTTGAGACATTTACTTTTCTTTCTTTCTCCCTACTTTCCTTTCTTCCTTTCTTCCCATGACTGTCTTCCTCTTTCTTCTTCCCTTCTTTTCCCAGGTTTTGGCTTGACTTGACCTTTCCTGAAACAAAAGTAATTCCACTCAGGGTTGAATATTACCATCTCAAAATCCCATTCCATGTGTCATTCATTTCTAGTATTGGAATTAACCTCCTCTTCCGTTATTAGATTGGCTACAGTAGTATCAATGTTTCTGTATTTTTTTTTTTTCGTAAGAAGCAGGTCTTGTTTTATTATCCCAACTAAGTTTTATTTTTGTTGTTTTTTATTTTTGTTTCAATTCATATATACCTTCTACTTTCTTTAGGATTTTTTCTTTATAATCATACATTTTAAAAGCTTTCTTTACAAATTTTATGGAAATATATTTGATTTACAATGTTGTGTTTCAGAT
>NW_011458645.1:0-516 GCF_000754665.1 Bison bison bison | reverse complement strand
CCGACATACATCATAGCAGGATCCTCTATGACCCACCTCCCAGAATAATTAGGAAATAAAAAGACAAAAAATAAACAAATAGAGATCTAATTAAACTTAAAAGACTTCTGCACAACAAAGGAAACTATAAGCAAGGTGAAAAGGCAGCCTTCAGAATGGGAGAAAAGAATAGCAAATGAAGCAACTGACAAACAACTAATCTCAAAAATATACAAGCAACTCCTACAGCTCAATTCCAGAAAATAAATGACCCAATCAAAAATGGGCCAAAGAACTAAATAGACATTTCTCCAAAGAAGACATACAAATGGCTAACAAACACATGAAAAGATGCTCATCGTCACTCATTATCAGAGAAATGCAAATCAAAACCACTATGAGGTACCATTTCACGCCAGTCAGAATGGCTGCGATCCAAAAGTCTACAAGCAATAAATGCTGGAGAGGGTGTGGAGAAAAGGGAACCCTCTTACACTGTTGGTGGGAATGCAAACTAGTACAGCCACTATGGAGAAC
>NW_011458644.1:0-540 GCF_000754665.1 Bison bison bison | reverse complement strand
AGCCTTACAATTTATGAGGTCAGCAAGCCACTTCCACAGCCAACGGTGGCCCTGGTGAGCCTTGACATCACAAAGCCTCATCCTGACACCTCTAGGGGAGTATGGGGAGCAAGTCAGAGAGAGTTGACCTCTCCCGATTCTTTTAACCACACCCTCTATCTTCCTAGAGTTTTGGGCCACCTTTAAAATTTCTTATTTTACATGTTCTTTGTCCAGAAGTTTAAAGGGAAAATTTACATAATGTTTTTTGTAGGAAAACTCCTGCATGACTGAATAGAAAATAAACAAGGAATTATAAAATGACAATTGAGAAATATTTGGAAGACAACTGACAAATGACTCATTTACCTCATTTATGCAGAGTCCAAAGTTAAAATAAGAAAAGATGAAAAACCCAATAGAAGAGAATTGTGAAGTAAACAAGAATACAAAAAAAAAAAAAAATTACCAGAAAAAAAAGGAAAATTACCAAAAATCAGGAAAAAATATCAAACCTACTTGGTATTAAAATAAATGCAAACAAAAATAATAATGGAATAT
>NW_011458643.1:0-500 GCF_000754665.1 Bison bison bison | reverse complement strand
ACAGCTAATGGAGGCCCTGGTGAGCCTTGACCTCCAAAGCCTCATCCTGACACCTCTAGGGGAGTATGGGGAGCAAGTCAGAGAGCGTTGACCTCTCCCGATTCTTTTAACCACACCCTCTAGCTTCCTAGAGTTTTGGGCCACCTTTAAAATTTCTTATTTTACATGTTCTTTGTCCAGAAGCTTAAAAGGGAAAATTTACATAACTTTTTTTTGTAGTAAAACTCCTGCATGACTGAATAGAAAATAAACACGGAATTATAAAATGACAATTGAGAAATATTTGGAAGACAGCTGACAAATGACTCATTTACCTCATTTATGCAGAGTCCGAAGTTAAAATAAGAAAAGATGAAAAACCCAATAGAAGAGAATTGTGAAAAAAACAAGAATAATTAAAAAAAAAAACATACAAATTACCCTCCCCCGAAAAAAGAAAAATTACCAAAAATCAGGAAGAAATGTCATACCTACCTGGTAATAAAATAAATGCAAACGAA
>NW_011458642.1:0-509 GCF_000754665.1 Bison bison bison | reverse complement strand
GTGTGTGTGTGTGTGTGTGTGTGTATCTCCTCTTGCCGTCTTGGAGTCTGTCTCGGATCTTCATGTATTTCTGCCTCTGTATCTCCTGACAGCCAGCCGCCGGCCCGTTCGTCTGGCCCCGGCCTCTCCCAGGCGCTCTGGCTCTGGCTGAGGAGCTTGCGCAGGCCAGCTGTCTGCCTTGGCGTGGGTGCGTGCGAGTGTCTGTGTGTCTGTCTGTGTGCCTGCCTGTGGCTCGTCTGCTCTCTCAGGAAGGTCGAGGGCTTGGCGTGGGGGCAAAGGGGGGGCCTCGGTAGTGCGAAGGGGAGGGGCTGAGGCGCTCCGGTCGACCGCGCCTCCCTGGCTTCTGGTGGGTTTGGGCACCGGACAGGTGCCGGGCAAGTTGGGCGCTCAAGTTACGCTGCGTCTAGGCCCGCAGGAGGTTCAGAGGCCCCTGGGCCACGGGGGTTGGGAGGCGGCAGGCGCCGAAGACCGACACCTCCGGGGCCGCGCGGGCCTGAGCAGCGAATGGG
>NW_011458641.1:0-515 GCF_000754665.1 Bison bison bison | reverse complement strand
GATTACAGTTTCCATGCTTGTGTATGGGTCTGTTAAGATTTTCTATTTCTTCCTGGTCCTAGTTTGGTAAAGTTGTACTTTTCTTAAGAATTTGTCCTATTTCTTCCATGTTGTCCATTTTATTGGCATATAATTGTTGATAGTAGTCTTTTATGATCCTTTGTATTTCTGTGTTGTCTGTTATGATCTCTCTATTTTCATTTCTAATTTTATTGATTTGATTTTTCTCCCTTTGTTTCTTGATGAGTCTGGCTAATGGTTTGTCAATTTTATTTATCCTTTCAAAGAACCAGCTTTTGGCTTTGTTGATTTTTGCTATGGTCTCTTTTGTTTCTTTTGCATTTATTTCTGCCCTAATTTTTAAGATTTCTTTCCTTCTACTAACCCTAGGGTTTTTCATTTCTTCCTTTTCTAGTTGCTTTAGGTGTAGGGTTAGGTTATTTATTTGACTTTTTTTCTTGTTTCTTGAGGTATGCCTGTATTGCTATGAACTTTCCCCTTAGGACTGCTTTTAA
>NW_011458640.1:0-596 GCF_000754665.1 Bison bison bison | reverse complement strand
TAGCCAGTAGTCACTTCCTTACTGTGCACTCCACGAACTGGACCACTCAGAGATGGTCACGGGGGTTATACAGAGAAGAGAAGAAGGAGGAAGGCAACAGAGGTGGCCAGAAGGATAAAGGGGGGGAATGAAAAGGAGGGAGACAGATCCAGCCAGTAATCAGTTCCCTAAGTGTTCTCCACCGTCTGGAATACACAGAAAATTCACAGAGTTGGGTAGAGTAGAGAGGGGTTAGGGAGGAGACACAGGCGACCTGGTGGAGAAAAAGGAGGGTCCAAAGGGAGAGAGAGCAGTCAAAGCCAGTAATCTCACTCCCCTAGTGAAAAATGGGTCCTGAAGATTGGGTCCTTAAAGGTACAAAATTGGTAACAAATACATAAAAGCAAAAATTAAAAATCTAGAGTAGAGTTTGGAATTTCAAAAATACGACGTTAAAGAAAAGAAGAAGGAAAAGAAAGAGAGAAGGAACGAACAAACAAAAACAAACAAGGTACGCGAAAATTATAAAGAAAGTACAGGTACAAAATTGATAACTAATACCAGAAAGCGAAAATTAAAAATCTAGAGTAGAGTTTGGAATTTCAAAAATACGATGT
>NW_011458639.1:0-523 GCF_000754665.1 Bison bison bison | reverse complement strand
AGGATGAACAACACCCTGCTGAATAACCAACAAATACACAGAAGAAAATCAAAAAAGAAAATCAAAATTTGCATAGAAACTAATGAAAATGAAAACACAACACCAAAACCTGTGGGACACTTTAAAAGCAGTCCTAAGGGGAAAGTTCATAGCAATACAGGCATACCTAAAGAAACAAGAAAAAAGTGAAATAAATAACCTAACCCTACACCTAAAGCAACTAGAAAAGGAAGAAATGAAGAACCCCAGGGTTAGTAGAAGGAAAGAAATCTTAAAAATTAAGGCAGAAATAAATGCAAAAGAAACAAAAGAGACAATAGCAAAAATCAACAAAGCCAAAAGCTGGTTCTTTGAAAGGATAAATAAAATTGACAAACCATTAGCCAGACTCATCAAGAAACAAAGGGAGAAAAATCAAATCAATAAAATTAGAAATGAAAATGGAGAGATCACAACAGACAACACAGAAATACAAAGGATCATAAGAGACTACTATCAACAATTATATGCCAATAAAATGGAC
>NW_011458638.1:0-586 GCF_000754665.1 Bison bison bison | reverse complement strand
CCCCCCCCCCACCCTCCCAGTTTCCCTGACTTGTCAGAGCCACCATGAGAAGCCCCCTGAGGTCACCTGCACAAGTCGAGGGAAGCCAGGGTTTCCTGCCTCAACCCGAGAAAGACCTCGAGAGACCTTCTTCAACACGTCTCGAGGCCAGGTTCCCCTACCATGACTCGAGAGCAATGACGCGCTCCCCCTCGCCACTCGCATGGAGACCCGACTTCCCTGGCGCCCCACGAGAGGCTCACTGACCTCGCCGTCGTACCTCGTGAGAAACCGCACCCTGGGGCCGCCGCTCGAGAACCACCAAGAGACTCCTCCCTCATCGCGGAGATGAGGGCCTTCGTCTCCTGCATGGCCTAGAGGCCAACCTCGCGACCTCTCTCCAAACGCCTCAGGAGGCTTGACTCCCTTTAGTCCACCCAGTGAGCTCCAAGAGATACCCGTCGCGACTCGAGAGCAGAGCGGGGTTCTTGGCTTCCACTCGAGATGAATGCCTGTCTCCCCGGGTGCGTCTGGAATGCAACCCCGAGATCCCGGTCGCCCCTGGAGAGGAACATTGGCTTCTGGACACAAGCCCAGATGAGGTCTA
>NW_011458637.1:0-515 GCF_000754665.1 Bison bison bison | reverse complement strand
ACTGGCTTCTGGACACAAGCCTAGATGAGGTCTATTGGCCCTGCAGTCACTCGAGAGCAATCCCCAGCCTTCCTTCCCAACTCGAATGGAAGATTGGACTTCCCTGGGCCAACACAAGAGGCATCCTGAATTCCCCGTCGTAACTCGAGAATCCTGCCGCAACTCGAGAAAATCCACGTGGTTCCCCCGTCATCGCAAGATGAAGCCCTTTCCCGCTACAGTGTCTCAGGAGAAGTCCCACGTTAGGTATTGGTGGTCGAAACGGTACTTGGCACCCTTGATGCGACCCACAAAGTGCCCCGACATCCCGGTCTCCCTCGAGAGGAACACCGAAGTTTTCCGGCACCACTTCCTCTGAGCCCCTTCTACCCTCCTGATCTGGACAGGAGGGTCGACTCCCCTGCTTTGTCTGGAAGGGGTTCCCGACCTTCCGGTCGCACCTCAGGATGAGGCCGGTCTCACGACGACATTCCAGACGTGGCCTCATGGGTGGTTCCACATTCCGAAGGACCCCG
>NW_011458636.1:0-536 GCF_000754665.1 Bison bison bison | reverse complement strand
ACAGTACAGTACTACATAGCTGATTGTGTTAGCTGGGTACCTAGGATTACTTTGTTGGGCTCACAAACATGCTCTTGGAATGGAACTTGTTTGTATGTAGGGAACTTGTATTGTATTTCTCTTTGCTAAAAAAGGAATCTTTCTAAAATATAAATGTTATACTGCCAGTACTCCAAGTCCTGAAATGACACATTGTCTAGAGAAATATACACATTTCTTAATATTAATGCTACTTCTGGACAAATTTACATTTTTAGCTCTTTCTAAAAGGGATTCTGTTTATTTTATATTCCAAATATTTTAAACTAGTCAACATTTCCCCTAAACAACAAGAAATTGAATTATATCTGGAAAATAATTTTGAATAAATGGGAAGGAGAATAACCTTTGGAGATAGACTGGCTCAAACTCCAGATCAGAAACAATACAGGCTTAAAAACTAGAAAGCTTCATTTACTATCACTAGGGAGAAAAATTACTTTGAAGAATGTTTGTGAAAGTTAAAGAAATATTAAATATTGAACATTGTCCCTGAC
>NW_011458635.1:0-514 GCF_000754665.1 Bison bison bison | reverse complement strand
CCCAGGACCAGACAGCTCAAAGCTGAATTCTACCAAAATTTAGAGACGAGCCAACACCTATCCTACTCAAACTCTTCCAGAAAATTGCAGAGGAGGTAAACTCCAAACTCATTCTATGAGGCCACCATCACCCTAATACCAAAAACCTGACAAAGATGCCACATAAAAAGAAAACTACAGGCCAATATCACTGATGAACATAGATGCAAAAATCCTAAACAAAATTCTAGCAATCAGAATCCAACAACACATTAAAAATATCATACATCATGACCAAATAGGCTTTATTCCAGGGATGCAAGGATTCTTCAATATCCGCAAGTCAATCAATGTAATACACCACATTAACAAATTGAAAGTGGTCAACCACTTTTAAATGAATGAAACTAGAACCCTTTCTAACACCATACACAAAAATAAACTCAAAATGGATTAAAGATCTAAACGTAAGACCAGAAACTATAAAACTCCTAGAGGAGAACATAGGCAAAACACTCTCTGACATAAATCACAG
>NW_011458634.1:0-519 GCF_000754665.1 Bison bison bison | reverse complement strand
TCGAGTGACTGCAGGGCCAATAGACCTCATCTAGGCTTGTGTCCAGAAGCCAATGTTCCTCTCCAGGGGCGACCGGGATCCGGGGTTGCATTCCAGACGCACCCGGGAGACAGGCATTCATCTCGATTGGAAGCAAAGAAACCCGCTCTGCTCTCGAGTCGCGACGGCTATCTCTTGGAGCTCACTGGGTGGACTAAAGGGAGTCAAGCCTCCTGAGGCGTTTGGAGAGAGGTCGCGAGGTTGGCCTCTAGGCCATGCAGGAGACGAAGGCCCTCATCTCCGCGATGACGGGGGAGTCTCGGGGTGGTTCTCGAGCGGCGGCCCCAGGGTGCGGTTTCTCACGAGGTACGACGGCGAGGTCAGTGAGCCTCTCGTGGGGCGCCAGGGAAGTCGGGTCTCCATGCGACTGGCGAGGGGGAGCGCGTCATTGCTCTCGAGTCATGGTAGGGGAGCCTGGCCTCGAGACGTGTTGAAGAAGGTCTCTCGAGGTCTTTCTCGGGTTGAGGCAGGAAACCCTGG
>NW_011458633.1:0-501 GCF_000754665.1 Bison bison bison | reverse complement strand
GAGAAAACAGAAAGAGAAATTAAGGAAACAATTCCATTCACCATTGACAACAAAAAGAATAAAATACTTAGGAATATATCTACCTAAAGAAACTAAAGACCTATATATAGAAAACTATAAAACACTGGTGAAAGAAATCAAAGTGGACACTAATAGATGGAGAAATATACCATGTTCATGGATTGGAAGAATCAATATAGTGAAAATGAGTATACTACCCAAAGCAATTTATAGATTCAATGCAATCCCTATCAAGCTACCAACAGTATTCTTCACAGAGCTAGAACAAATAATTTTACAATTTGTATGGAAATACAAAAAACCTCGAATAGCCAAAGCAATCTTGAGAAAGAAAAATGGAACTGGAGGAGTCAACCTACCTGACTTCAGGCTCTACTACAAAGCCACAGTTATCAAGACAGTATGGTACTGGCACAAAGACAGAAATATAGATCAATGGAACAAAATAGAAAGCCCAGAGATAAATCCACGCACATATGG
>NW_011458632.1:0-532 GCF_000754665.1 Bison bison bison | reverse complement strand
GTTGTGTGTGTGTGTGTGTGTGTGTGTGTGTGTGTCGTGTCCTTGCGTGTGGTCTCACGAGAGGGGGACTGGAGCCTGAAGTGTTCCGAGCTGCCTCCGCTATCAAACAACCCTCGTCTCGGGGGGAGGGACCAACGTCCCATGTTCTCTTGCCCTTCTGACGGAGAACTCAAAGGCCCTGTGCCTGAAGCCCTGCGGATGGAAGCTAGAGGACTTGGTGAATGTTTCTGACGGAGCTTCCCTGGTGGCTCACACGGTCAAGAGTCTGCCTGCGATGCAGGAGACCCGGGTTCCATCCCCGGGCCAGGAAGGCCTCCTGGAGAAGGACATGGCAACCCGCTCCAGGGCCCGACCCTGACGTCTAAAAATCAACCTCCTAGACTGCCTCTCCCTCTGCCGACTGGTTTCTCGAATCCGCTCCAGGGATGAACCTGTGTGTTTCCTTGGTTTCCCTACAAGTGCCTCTGAGGGAAAAAAAAAAACAAAAACACAAAAACACAAAAAACCTGATGGCTTGCACCCCAGGCCTGCT
>NW_011458631.1:0-503 GCF_000754665.1 Bison bison bison | reverse complement strand
GAAAAAATACAAAATACAATAAAAATTAAGAAACAAAAAATAGAAAGAAGAATCACAACAGACAACAACAGAAATACAAAGGATCATAAGAGACTACTAATCAACAATTATATGCCAATAAAATGGACAACGTGGAAGAAATAGGACAAATCTTAGAAAAGTACAACTTTCCAAAACTGGACCAGGAAGAAATAGAAAATCTTAACAGACCCATCACAAGCACGGAAATTCAAACTGTAATCAAAAATACTTCCAGCAAACAAAAGACCCAGGTCCAGATGGCTTCACAGCTCAATTCTACCAAAAATTTAGAGAAGAGCTAACACCTATCCTGCGCAAACTCTTCCAGAAAATTGCAGAGGAAGGTAAACTTCCAAACTCATTCTATGAGGCCACCATCACCCTAATACCAAAACCTGACAAAGATGCCACAAACAAAGAAAACTACAAGCCAATATCACTGATGAACATAGAAGCAAAAATCCTTAACAAAATTCTAGCAA
>NW_011458630.1:0-516 GCF_000754665.1 Bison bison bison | reverse complement strand
GTGACTGCAGGGTCCATAGACCTCATCTAGGCTTGTGTCCAGAAGCCAATGTTCCTCTCCAGGGGCGACCGGGATCTCGGGGTTGCATTCCAGACGCACCCGGGGAGACAGGGATTCATCTCGAATGGAAGCAAGAACCCCGCTCTGCTCTCGAGTCGCGAAGGGTATCTCTTGGAGCTCACTGGGTGGACTAAAGGGAGTCAAGCCTCCTGAGGCTTTTGGAGAGAGGTCGCGAGGTTGGCCTCTAGGCCATGCAGGAGACGAAGGCCCTCATCTCCGCGATGACGGGGGAGTCTCGGGGTGGTTCTCGAGCGGCGACCCCAGGGTGCGGTTTCTCACGAGGTACGACGGCGAGGTCAGTGAGCCTCTCGTGGGGCGCCAGGGAAGTCGGGTCTCCATGCGAGTGGCGAGGGGAGCGCGTCATTGCTCTCGAGTCCTGGTAGGGGAACCTGGCCTCGAGATGTGTTGAAGAAGGTCTCTCGAGGTCTTTCTCGGGTTGAGGCAGGAAACCCTGGC
>NW_011458629.1:0-510 GCF_000754665.1 Bison bison bison | reverse complement strand
GGTGAGTGACCTGCTATTAGGAACCAATTGTAATACTGGCAGAAAGTTTAAAGACACATTTATGGAATATCAGAATTAGAAAGGAAGTTCAGAATCTCTCAGTCCAATAAATTTGTTCACAAAAGTGGAAACAGACATCCAAATGTTTATTTAAGTCACACCTTTTGATTAGGGGGTAGGAATTAGAATCCTAAATCAAGACCGGGAGCTGACTGTGGCTCAGATCATGAACTCCTTATTGCCAAATTCAGACTTAAATTGAAAGTAGGGAAAACCACTAGACCATTCAGGTATGAACTAAATCAAATCCCTTACGATTATACAGTGCAAGTGACAATAGATTCAAGGGATTAGATCTGATAGAGTGCCTTAAGAACTATGGATGGAGGTTCATGACACTGTAGAGGAGCCAGTGATCAAAACCATCCCCAAGGGAAAAAAAAAAACGACATAAAGGCAAAACGGTTGTCTGATGAGGCCTTACAAATATCTGAGAAAAGAAGAAAAGCT
>NW_011458628.1:0-519 GCF_000754665.1 Bison bison bison | reverse complement strand
AAGAGATGTCAAGAGTGAATGTCGACATTCTAGGAATCAGCGAACTGAAATGGACTGGAATGGGTGAATTTAACTCAGATGACCATTATATCTACTACTGCGGGCAGGAATCCCTCAGAAGAAATGGACTAGCCATCATGGTCAACAAGAGTCTGAAATGCAGTACTTGGATGCAATTTCAAAAAAGACAGAATGATCTCTGTTCATTTCCAAGGCAAACCATTCAATATCACAGTAATCCAAGTTTATGCCCCCAACCAGTAATGCTGAAGAAGCTGAAGTTGAACGGTTTTATGAAGACCTACAAGACCTTTTAGAACTAACACCCAAAAAAGATGTCCTTTTCATTATAGGGGACTGGAATGCAAAAGTAGGAAGTCAAGAAACACCTGGAGTAACAGGCAAATTTGGCCTTGGAATACGGAATGAAGCAGGGCAAAGACTGATAGAGTTTTGCAAAGAAAATGCACTGGTCATAACAAATACCCTCTTCCAACAACATAAGAGAAGACTCTACAC
>NW_011458627.1:0-508 GCF_000754665.1 Bison bison bison | reverse complement strand
GAGGCCGACTTGTCGAGCGGTAGTTTGGAACCTGGGGGTCGTTTCCGGACGAGTACACGGGTGAGTCACTGCCCTTCGTGTTGACTTCATTCACAGGGTGGAGTTCGGAGAGGTGTTCGGGCATCGGGTTCGTTACCAAGAGGGGACCGGGAAATCGGGGTGCTTCGCAATGTGGAAGCACCCACGAGGCCACGTCTGGAATGTGGTCGTGAGACCGGCCTCATCCTGAGGTGCGACCGGAAGGTCGGGAACCCCTTCCAGACAAAGCAGGGGAGTCGACCCTCCTGTGGAGATCAGGAGGGTAGAAGGGGCTCAGAGGAAGTGGTGCCGGAAAACCTCGTTGTTCCTCTTCAGGGAGACCAGGATGCCGGGGAACTTTGTGGGGGCGCATCAAGGGTGCCAAGTACCGTTTCGACCTCCAATTCCTAACGTGGGACTTCTCCTGAGACGCTGTAGCGGGAAAGGGCTTCATCTTGCGATGACGGGGGAACCACGTGGTTGTACTCGA
>NW_011458626.1:0-552 GCF_000754665.1 Bison bison bison | reverse complement strand
ACCTAGTCTTTTTGGTCTTTTGTTTGTATTTTTTGTCTTATTCGGTTCTTCTTTTTGTTTCTTTTGTCTATTTATTTCTGTCTTCTAATTTTTAGTATTTCTTTCCTTCTACTTAACCCTGGGGTTCTTCTATTTCTTCCTTTTCTAGTTGCTTTTAGGTGTTAGAGTTAGGTTTATTTATTTTGACTTTTTTCTTGTTTCTTGAGGTGTGCCTGTATTGCTATGAACTTCCCTTAGGACTGCTTTTACTGTGTCCCACAGGTTTTGGGTTGTTGTGTTTTCATTTTCATTCGTTTCTATGCAAATTTTGATTTCTTTTTTGATTTCTTCTGTGATTTGTTGGTTATTCAGCAGCGTGTTGTTCAGCCTCCATATGTTGGAATTTTTAATGGTTTTTCTCCTGTAATTGAGATCTAATCTTACTGCATTGTTGTCAGAAAAGATGCTTGAAATGATTTCTATTTTTTGAATTTACCAAGGCTAGCTTTTTGGCTCAGGATGTGATCTATCCTGGAGAAGGTTCCATGTGCGCTTGAGAAAAAGGTAAAATTC
>NW_011458625.1:0-520 GCF_000754665.1 Bison bison bison | reverse complement strand
TAGGTGTTAGCTCTTCTCTAAATTTTTGGTAGTAATTCAGCTGTGAAGCTGTCTGGACCTGGGCTTTTGTTTGTCTGGAAGATTTTTTGTATTACAGTTTCAATTTCCGTGCTTGTGATGGGTCTGTTAAGATTTTCCATTTCTTCCTGGTCGAGTTTTGGAAAGTTGTACTTTTCTAAGAATTTGTCCATTTCTTCCACGTTGTCCATTTTATTGGCATATAATTGTTGATAGTAGTCTCTTATGATCCTTTGTATTTCTGTGTTGTCTGTTGTGATCTCTCCATTTTCATTTCTAATTTTATGAATTTTGATTTTTCTCCCTTTGTTTCTTGATGAGTCTGGCTAATGGTCTGTCAATTTTATTTATCCTTTCAAAGAACCAGATTTTGGCTTTGTTGATTTTTGCTATGGTCTCTCTTGTTTCTTTTGCATTTATTTCTGCCGTAATTTTTAAGATTTCTTTCCTTCTACTAACCCTGGGGTTCTTCACTTCTTCCTTTTCTAGTTGCTTTAGGTGT
>NW_011458624.1:0-645 GCF_000754665.1 Bison bison bison | reverse complement strand
CAGTCAGGCACCAGTCACGTCTCCCACACTCCGCAGCCTGCTCCTTCCCGGGCGCGAACGCTAGAAGCTGGGCAGGGCTTGGGGAGGCTCGCCCAGGCCAGAGCAGCCTCTCGGCCGGGGCTCTGTGCTATCGCGCCTGGGCGCAGAGCTGGAGCTCCGCCGGTGTGGAAGCTCACTCGGTCCTCCCCAGTAACAGGCTTGCAAGCACCCGCCGGCAGCCAGCCTCTTCTCTCCCGCGTTCCGGGCATTGGGCTCCAAACCTGGGACCAAAGTACTGCCCGGAGCTCACTGATCATGGGCTGGTTCCCCTGCGCTGCGGCTGTGCTAGGGAGCCCAAACGCACAGGGGAAGCCCGCATAGCACGTCCACCTGCCTCTAGGCGGGAGGACAGCTCCAGGGAAGGCCCGGTCTGGCAGGCGCTTTCTGGGCACAAACGGAGCGACACTCTGGCTGTGGAGCTGCCTCCCCAAGCCAGGGGCACCGGGACCCTGATTCCCTCCGTGCGGCGCTTAGTCTGGGCGGGGAAGCACCAGCTTGGGAATGCAGCCTGGGGCGCTTCCTTTCCCTGGGAAAGAGCTCTCCCTGCGGGAGGCTTTGGCAGTGTGCACACCCCCAGCCCCTAAGCCCTCTGCAAGGACGCCTGGC
>NW_011458623.1:0-546 GCF_000754665.1 Bison bison bison | reverse complement strand
TCCTTTTTGTTATTTTGTCCAAAAATCAAAATTTTAAAGCATGTTTTAAAATAAGCAGTCTCCGTACTACTATTCTTTATGAACCCATTAAACTCTAAATGTTTATGGATTTTTTTCTTTTAATATTTGTTCCATTATTTTACTAGGGATTCAAGTTAGACTTACCAGGCGGTAATCACCAGGAGCATACTTCTTACATTTTTGAAGATTGGTACCTCATTTGTTTTTTTCTAATCCTCTGGTACCTCTCAGTTCTCCATGATTTTTCAAACATAATTGTAAGTGGTTTTTGGTAAGTTTTTTTGTTTTTTAAAGCCAGTTCTGTTAATAACAAGATGCATGTCTCTCAGACCTGCTGACTTAGGTTTATTACACATTTTCAGATGCTACATGTCTCTTTCTTTTACTGTAACACACACCTACTTACTTGCTTTCTTCCCTGCACCCCCCCCCACGCCCCCCGTAATTTCTCAGTAGTGTACTTCCCGTTATCATTATATTTAAGACTTCTCTGTTAGCCATTTTTGGTCTATTTCCACCCAGATT
>NW_011458622.1:0-538 GCF_000754665.1 Bison bison bison | reverse complement strand
TAGAGGAGTAATGGGGGGAAGGGGGTAGAGTCTTGCAGCAAACCAGGCTTTCTTCCTGCAAACTTACCATATGCAAAAAGCTTAGGTGATTTGCATCATCTTCTGGCCCGGAGGCCTGTTAACATTTTAAGACCTTTTCTTCAGAAACTTATTTTTCTCTAAAGGTGGTTGGTCAGGAGCCACCCTCCAAAAAAGCATTAGATAAAGTTGCATTCCTACAGAGCAAAGGTGTGGTGGGCTATAACAAGAAAAAGAATTAACTCAAGGGTCCCAGGTTACAAACATTAAAAGCTACTACTTTACACCAATTATATTAATCAATACACTGCCAGGGACACAGCAGGTAAGGGATATGGAACCTTAGCAGCAAACAATGGCCCAACAAGTGAAAAACCATTCACCAATACAATTTCTAATCAATCTTTTAACTACTCAAAAGAAGCTGTGTTTAGACAGTTTAGAACATCTCCTGCCTCTCACAGTTGGGAGGCTCTGAACAATCACATGTGGCCGAAAGAACCTATTCAGGCAGGCTAGA
>NW_011458621.1:0-544 GCF_000754665.1 Bison bison bison | reverse complement strand
TTTTCTGTGAATATGTAGATCAGGAGGTTTAGTGTTTTTCTCTAGTATATTTTTCAAATATATAAAGTCAATACTTCTGAAGTTATATTTTTTAAATTATCTCATGCTCAAAATATTAAATCTTACAAAGTTCTACACTGTAATAATTTTCAAAGCTTTTTAAACAAAGCCATTAAAGGCCAAAATTATTCATCCCACAATGAGCATTTAACTGAAATTTTAAAGACTAAAACTATTAGGCTCTGAAATGTGTGGTCACTGTTGGAGCTATTTTGATATGTTTTTCACAGTTTCATTTTAATTTCAAACTTCTCACTGTATAGTTCTTTAACCCACATAGGAAAGAAAAGCTCATTCCAGACCCTGTATGTAAAGCATCTATTATATTGTATGTCAGTTTACTAGAATGATCTAATCTTACTCAACCAAAGCTTAGTGAGTCAGGTCTACATTTCTCCAAATCTCTGTCCAACAGCTCAGATCCCACTTAACAGTCCTCAGACCTCATATCTTGTACTTAACCCTCAGAACACCTTCATTCCAT
>NW_011458620.1:3703-4212 GCF_000754665.1 Bison bison bison | reverse complement strand
GAGCTCCAAGAGATAGACGTCGCGACTCGAGAGAAGAGCGGGGGTTCTTTTGCTTCCACTCGAGATGGATGCCTGTCTCCCCGGGTAGTCTGGAATGCAACCCCGAGATCCCTTTTGCCCCTTGGAGAGGAACACTGGCTTCTGGACACAAGCCTAGATGAGGTCTATTGGCCCTGCAGTCACTCGAGGGCAATCCCCAGCTTTCCTTCGCAACTCGAATGGAAGTTTTGGACTTCCCTGGGCCAACACAAGAGGCATCCTGAATTCCCCGTCGTAATTCGAGAATCCTGCTACACCTCGAGAAAAACCACGTGGTTCCCCCGTCATCGCAAGATGTAGCCCTGTGCCGCTACAGCGTCTCAGGAGACGTCCCACTTTAGGAATTGGAGTTCGAAACGGTACTTGTCACCCTTGATGCGACCCACAAAGTGCCCCGACATCCCGGTCTCCCTCGAGAGGAACACCGAGGTTTTCCGGCACCACTTCCTCTGAGCCTCTTCTACCCTCCT
>NW_011458620.1:0-372 GCF_000754665.1 Bison bison bison | reverse complement strand
TTGACCCCTTTAGTCACCCAGTGAGCTCCAAGACGATACCCGTCGCGACTCGAGAGCAGACGGGGTCTTTGCTTCCACTCGAGACTGGATGCCTGTCTCCCCGGGTGCGTCTGGAATGCAACCCCGAGATCCCTTTCGCCCCTGGAGAGGAACACTGGCTTCTGGACACAAGCCTAGATGGGGTCTGTTGGCCCTGCAGACACTCGAGAGCAATCCCCAGCTTTCCTTCGCAACTCGAATGGAAGATTGGACTTCTCTGGGCCAACACAAGAGGCATCCTGAATTCCCCATCGTAACTCGAGAATCCTGCCGCAACTCGAGAAAATCCACGTGGTTCCCCCGTCATCGCAAGATGAAGCCCTTTCCCGCTAC
>NW_011458619.1:0-548 GCF_000754665.1 Bison bison bison | reverse complement strand
CGGAAAAACTGCCCCTTCGTGTTGACTTCATTCACAGGGTGGAGTTCGGAGAGGTGTCCGGGCGATCGGGTTCTTCTCAAGAGGGGACCCGGGGAAATCGGGGGTCCTACGGAATGTGGAACCACCCACGAGGCCACGTCTGGAATGTCTTCGTGAGACCGGCCTCATCCTGAGGTGCGACCGGAAGGTCGGGAACCCCTTCCAGACAAAAGCAGGGGAGTCGACCCTCCTGTCCAGATCAGGAGGGGAGAAAGGGCTCAGAGGAGGTGGTGCCGGAAAACCTCAGTGTTCCTCTCGAGGGAGACCGGGATTTCGGGGAACTTTGTGGGTCGCATCAAGGGTGCCAAGTGCCCTTTCGACCTCCAATTCCTAACGTGGGACTTCTCCTGAGGCGCTGTAGCGGGAAAGGGCTTCATCTTGCGATGACGGGGGAGCCACGTGGTTTTTCTCGAGTTACGGCGGGATTCTCGAGTTACGACGGGGAGTTCAGGCTGCCTCTTGTGTTGGCCCAGGCAAGTCCAGGCTTCCGTTCGAGTTGCGAAGGAAAG
>NW_011458618.1:0-728 GCF_000754665.1 Bison bison bison | reverse complement strand
GGCTTACTAATTATGCCTGGGCTGCTAAGACCCACTCGAGAAGGTGTCTAGGGTGAGGCAACTTCCGCTATTCGAGAGGGCACCTGCGGCCTACGTAAGTGGTGCAAACTTCTTGTCTTGAAGTTTGATTGGTCTCCCGCGTAAACCAAGCTACTCAGTCTCTTTTCTCCACCAAATTTTCCTACTGAGCTATCCTCATACTATTATTCTTGACATCTCTGATTAGCATATAAATAGTTGCCTAGGCCATCTCTTCTTCGACTACCCTGGATCAGCTGGGGCTGGTCCCCGGCAGGTGGCGCCCGAACAGGGACCTCAGGAGGCAATACTCAAAGAGCTGAGCAGACACGAACCACGCAATCAGCAGGCAATAAGCATGGAGCTCAGCAGGGACTTATCATGCTGCTCAACTGGCAATAATCAAGCAGGTGACCAGGCAGGAATCACGCAGCTCAGCTGGTAATTGTCAAGCAGATGAGCCGACAGGAATCACGCAGCTCAGCTGGCAATTGTCATGCAGATGAGCGGGCAGGAATCACGCAGCTCAGCAGGCCCTGATGACGTGACTCTGCAGGCACTGATCACGTGGCTGATCAAGTCCAGATCAGGTGACTGCGCGTGCACTGATGACGTGGCTGATCAGCCACTAATCACATGGCTCATCATGCACTGATCACGTGTTTCTCAGGCAATGATCAGTGACTGACAGGCACTGATCATGGGACTGT
>NW_011458617.1:0-517 GCF_000754665.1 Bison bison bison | reverse complement strand
GAGGCATCCTCGAATTCCCCGTCGTAACTCGAGAATCCTGCTGTAACTCGAGAAATCCACGTGGTTCCCCCGTCATCGCAAGATGAAGCCCTTTCCCGCTACAGTGTCTCAGGAGAAGTCCCACGTTAGGTATTCGAGGTCGAAACGGTACTTGGCACCCTTGATGCGACCCACAAAGTGCCCCGACATCCCGGTCTCCCTCGAGAGGAACACCGAGGTTTTCCGGCACCACTTCCTCTGAGCCCCTTCTACCTTCCTGATCTGGACAGGAGGGTCGACTCCCCTGCTTTGTCTGGAAGGGGTTCCCTACCTTCCGGTCGCAACTCAGGATGAGGCCGGTCTCACGAGGACATTCCAGACGTAGCCTCGTGGGTGGTTCCACATCCCGAAGGACCCCGATTTCCCGGTCCCTTCTTGATAAGAACCCGATGCCCGGACACCTCTTCGAACTCCACCCTGTGAATGAAGTCAACACGAAGGGGTAGTGACTCGCCCGTGCATCATCGGGAAAAAAACC
>NW_011458616.1:0-524 GCF_000754665.1 Bison bison bison | reverse complement strand
TTGTTTGTATTTTTTGTCTTATTGGTTCTTCTTTTTGTTTTCTTTTTGTCTATTTTATTTCTTGTCTTCTTAATTTTTTAAGTATTTTCTTTCCTTCTACTAACCCTGGGGTTCTTCTATTTCTTCCTTTTCTAGTTGCTTTAGGTGTTAGAGTTTAGGTTATTTATTTTGACTTTTTTCTTGTTTCTTGAGGTGTGCCTGTATTGCTATGAACTTTCCCTTAGGACTGCTTTTACCGTGTCCCTACAGGTTTTGGGTTATTGTGTTTTCATTTTCATTCGTTTCTATGCAAATTTTGATTTCTTTTTTGATTTCTTCTGTGATTTGTTGGTTATTCAGCAGCGTGTTGTTCAGCCTCCATATGTTGGAATTTTTAATAGTTTTTTCCCTGTAATTGAGATCTAATCTTACTGCATTGTGGTCAGAAAAGATGCTTGGAATGATTTCTATTTTTTTGAATTTACCAAGGCTAGATATATGGCCCAGGATGTGATCTATCCTGGAGAAGGTTCCATGTGCGCTTG
>NW_011458615.1:0-523 GCF_000754665.1 Bison bison bison | reverse complement strand
ATACATGGTCGTTCCTATATTTTAAGTACTTTTTTTTATTCTTGGAGGATGTGGCCACAAGTCCCAGTGCTTCCTTGAAATAAACTGCCACCTAAGTGTAAATATACTACATATTATTTAAGTACGAAAAATGTGCTATTGTTTGTCTCCAAAACTCTAAGGTAGTTATAAACACCCTTATCTTACAGATAAAGACATTTAGCATCAAAGAGACTAAATGACAGCTGAAAAACCTATGACTACAAGTCTACATGACTCGAGAATCGTAGCTTTGTCCCATGTTGATTTTAATATTTTCTATTTAAAGAAAGAAAGAAGAAAAAAAAAAAAAACCAACCACTGATCATTAGGTCAAATCACATGTAAAGGACAATTTTTTTACAAAAGCACTATTTTACAGTGTTTAGAAATATGGACTTTGGAGTCAAAGAAGATTAAACTGGAATTCTAAGTTAACCACACACCAGCTGCATCTTTTTCAGCAAATGTATAATTTTTAAATGCGTTTCCGTATCTTAAAGAC
>NW_011458614.1:0-512 GCF_000754665.1 Bison bison bison | reverse complement strand
GACATTTCAATCACCTCACTGTATTCAACAGCTACACAGGATCACGGAAATGCTTTATCATTCATTTCACCATCCCTCTATGGTGGATTAAGCTGTTTCTGCTTGTTTACTATTAGTGTTGAGGTGAATATTTTTTCATTTTGAGTATGTGTATCTGATTTATGTATTTGAATAATTGTATATTATTATTATTATTGTATAATATTGTATAATATTGTATAATATTGTATATTAATATTATTATTTTGCAATCCAAAGTTGCTTTATTATTTTAAAAGTTGGTGTGTAATATCTGAAGCGAATAAGGCAAAATATTAATAACTGCTAAATCTGGATGGTAGATGCATAGATTTCTGTTACAGCCTTTCCTGCAGTTTTCTATATAATTTAAATATTTCAATATTTAAAAATTAAAAGCAATTAAACAAAGGGATGAAAACTATGTGTATTCACTCACAGTGAAAACAGCAAAGCCTTGTTAAACAGAAACTAGCCGTGGAGAGTCCTCAATT
>NW_011458613.1:0-505 GCF_000754665.1 Bison bison bison | reverse complement strand
TTTGAACAGATTCAGGGAGATGGTGAAGGACAGGGAAGCCTGGAGTGATGCAGTTCATGCAGTTCTCAGACAGTCGGACACAACTTGGCAACTGAACAATGGGAGGACAGGCAAGAAGCCTGGGGGCTCTCACCAGAATCCAAATGCACCAGCACTCACATCTGCGGGGAACGAGCTCCGCCTCTGGCAAAGGTCACGAGGAAGGAGGCTTGGCATACGCAAAGGCGGGATCAAGCCTCAGGAGTCTCCCTGGAAATTCTCGAGCAATCTACCCCCAAAACCAGAGTCTGCCTACTTTCTGCTTTGTGCTTTCACCTACACCTCTGACTTTACGGGGGGCTGTCCCCCACTACCTCTCTGAAAAAGAGTTAGCTTACAGCTCCAGTTAATAATTCCTGGGTGCGACAGTGTTTCAACCTACAAACTCCCTTGGAAGTCCTCTAGCCTGCCTGAATAGGTTTTTCCGGCCACATGTGATTGTTCAGAGCCTCCCAACTGTGAGAGG
>NW_011458612.1:0-503 GCF_000754665.1 Bison bison bison | reverse complement strand
CAATTATATAGCCAATAAAAATAGGACAACGTAGGAAGAAAATGGACAAATTCTTAGAAAAGTACAGCTTTCCAAAACTGAACCAGGAAGAAATAGACAATCTTAACAGACCCATCACAAGCACTGAAATTGAAACTGTAATCAAAAATCTTCCAGCAACAAAAGCCCAGGTCCAGATGGCTTCACAGCTGAATTCTACCAAAAATTTAGAGAAGAGCTAACACCTATCCTGCTCAAACTCTTCCAGAAAATTGCAGAGGAAGGTAAACTTCCAAACTCATTCTATGAGGCCACCATCACCCTAATACCAAAACCTGACAAAGATCCCACAAAAAAAGAAAACTACAGGCCAATATCACTGATGAACATAGATGCAAAAATCCTTAACAAAATTCTAGCAATCAGAATCCAACAGCACATTAAAAAGATCATACACCATGACCAAGTGGGCTTTATGCCAGGGATGCAAGGATTCTTCAATATCCACAAATCAATCAATGTTA
>NW_011458611.1:0-502 GCF_000754665.1 Bison bison bison | reverse complement strand
ATAAAGGTCAAGCAAAATTATATCTAGCTAGAATGTTCACTAATGCTTAAATAGGTGAAAAGGTCTTCCATCACTATGAAAAACAATACTAAATATTTTATTTCCGAAGAGTAAGGTATTTTTGTTTGTTTGTTTGTTTGCAGTAACTTTAAACTTTATTCCATCACTCCAACATTGGATACACAGACTAGGGGCTCTACTACCGCCACCACCAGTCCCTAGCTTACTGGACCTAAATATTTCAAAGAGAGGGATCTCTAATGAACCACAAGAGGTTCCTGTCTCCCAAACATAAGAACGTTTGTCCAGGTCCTCTGATAGATATATAACCTTTCTCTTTAATTCCTCCACCACTTGTATTATGCTAGATTTCTAACAGAAGCATCCTGATGGAATTTGTTTCTCCAAGAAGGAAGACAACGGATACAATTTAAGTGAAGAAATGGTCAGGCAAGAGCACTTATTAACAGGTAGCAGAAGTCTGTTCAGTAGTATGAGTTAG
>NW_011458610.1:0-533 GCF_000754665.1 Bison bison bison | reverse complement strand
TAATCACATAATCATCTGTAATCATTTTATTAGAGCTCATTTTACCTATCAAATTTTATCTCTTTTAGCCAAAGTATGTTTAATACTTCTCTTTTTTTTTTTTGCTGGCACTGGATGCATTTGGTAATTACTGATTTTTTAAAGTAAAAACACGTTATTGAAGTATAGTTTATTTACCATATTGTGTTAGTTTCAGTCACTGCTGTTCCTTTCCCTGGAGCGCTGGTCTCCTGGCTGTGTGCTCGTCACACAGCCACCAGCAACCTGTCTTCCAGCCCTACACTCACACCCCCACTTCCCCTTCCCTTCCTTTTCAGTACCATTTATGAACTTTTTGTATACTATACAATTTATTTACTTTTTATGTCTGTTGGTTCTCCCCTCATTAGGAATGTTAACTTCATAAAGATGGGCATCTCTGTTTTGGGCTCTGATGAAGATGTGTAAGAGTAACACTGTTCTCATGCCTACTAACACAGTATCCATTCTGCAGTCCATGGATTCAGTTGGATAATTTCAACTTTCAAGTCTTA
>NW_011458609.1:0-523 GCF_000754665.1 Bison bison bison | reverse complement strand
TCTGACTACCCACTTGCCTCAATGACCTACAGCCACAGTAATGGATACACTCAAGATTTAAGAAGTCATTTACTTTGGTAAAGCCTATAGCAGACATGTGAGCATGATCTTAATAACTGAAGAGACTAAGGGAGTCTGGGTGGGCAAAACTGGTGAAAGGTGGTCAAAAGGGACACACTTCCAGTTAAAATAAAGCAAACAACAAAAAAAACAAAGTGAGTTAAAAAGTTATTTAATAGGGAAATGAAAAGCTTTTTCTTCCTGTTTGCCAGTTGACAAGTTATAACCAAGTACTGATTGGATAAAGGCTCTGTAAGGTAAGCAGTTATTCCTTTGACTGATCCAAGGTCACAACTAATTAAGAAAAAATATGTTTTTAAAAACCTATTTAGTCATAATGATAAATGTGGCTGTGCTGGTTAAAAATATGTCAAGTTCTTTAATATTCAACCCTTCAAAAGATGGAGTCTAATTCTCCTTTTCTCAACTGGAGCTTGGACTAAGTGACTGCTTCTGTCAAACA
>NW_011458608.1:0-544 GCF_000754665.1 Bison bison bison | reverse complement strand
GGTAAGACAGACAGACAGTTTTCTCTCCAGATGATTTGTCCTTCACAACCCCCGCCCGGCCCACACTGAAACCTCTGCTACCCAAGTTTCAGATATTTCTTCACTCAAGTGAAATTCACAGTTGGTGTTGTATTCGATACTTTATAAATGTTAATAATATGAGATATAAAAAAATCTATCTCAATAAAACTAGAAACAAATTTATTAAAAATAAATAAAACTTAATAAGAGAATATACATTTTTGTCCCACATATCCTATGCGGGCTACTTAAAAATCATCCTAGTTTTAAGCCTGTTAACCATCATTACAAAATTTTAGCTACTAAACCAAGCTACATAGTATAACGTTAGCCCACTGACTAAAAGAATTTTAAAATTTGAGCCCAAACTACTCTTGAAAGTAGGAGTTATGTCTTAGAAAAAGCTGATGTATATATAATATATTTATATATTTTTTAGTCAAGTCTGAATTTTTCTCAGATTTCTTTTGCATTTTTGGTTAGAGCCAAGATTCATGGATGAAATGTGATTTACTATTACACC
>NW_011458607.1:0-508 GCF_000754665.1 Bison bison bison | reverse complement strand
CTTCACAACGTGGAAGCACCCACGAGGCCACGTCTGGGAATGTCGTCGTGAGACCGGCCTCATCCTGAGGTGCGACCGGAAGTCGGGAACCCTTCCAGACCAAGCAGGGGAGTCGACCTCCTGTGGAGATCAGGAGGTTAGAAGGGGCTCAGAGGAAGTGGTGCCGGAAAACCTCGATGTTCCTCTCCAGGGAGACCGGGATGCCGGGGAACTTTGTGGGGGTGCATCAAGAGGGCCAAGTACCGTTTCGACCTCCAATTCCTCACGTGGTACTTCTCCTGAGACGCTGTAGCGGGAAAGGGCTTCATCTTGCGATGACGGGGGAACCACGTGGTTTTACTCGGGTTGCGGCGGGATCTCAAGTTACGACGGGGAATTCAGGATGCCTCTTGTGTTGGCCCAGGGAAGTCCAAACTTCCATTCGAGTTGCGGAGGAAAGCTGGGGATTGCTCTCGAGTGACTGCAGGGCCAAGAGACCTCATCTAGGCTTGTGTCCAGAAGCCAATGT
>NW_011458606.1:0-525 GCF_000754665.1 Bison bison bison | reverse complement strand
TGCGACCGGAAGGTCGGGAACCCCTTCCAGACAAAGCAGAGGAGTCGACCCTCCTGTCCAGATCAGGAGGGTAGAAGAGGCTCAGAGGAAGTGGTGCCGGAAAACTTCGGTGTTCCTCTCGAGGGAGACCGGGGATGTCGGGGGCACTTTGTGGGTCGCATCAAGGGTGACAAGTACCGCTTCGAACTCCAATTCCTAAAGTGGGACTTCTCCTGAGACGCTGTAGCGGTACAGGGCTACATCTTGCGATGACGGGGGAACCACGTGGTTTTTCTCGAGGTGTAGCAGGATTCTCGAATTACGACGGGGAATTCAGGATGCCCCTTGTGTTCGCCCAGGGAAGTCCAATCTTCCA
This sequence comes from Bison bison bison, assembly GCF_000754665.1. Classification (NCBI taxonomy): domain Eukaryota; kingdom Metazoa; phylum Chordata; class Mammalia; order Artiodactyla; family Bovidae; genus Bison; species Bison bison. The sequence continues at coordinate 170 of NW_011458606.1, read as the reverse complement.
TTCGAGTTGCGAAGGAAAGCTGGGGATTGCTCTCGAGTGACTGCAGGGCCAATAGACCTCATCTAGGCTTGTGTCCAGAAGCCAATGTCCCTCTCCAGGGGCGACAGGGATCTCAGGGTTGCATTCCAGACACACCCGGGGAGACAGGCATTCATGTCGAGTGGAAGCAA
>NW_011458605.1:0-515 GCF_000754665.1 Bison bison bison | reverse complement strand
GTTACTGCAGCCTGTCCTGCTTTAGCTAAAACATGGCCAAACATCCTTTTTAAGGTTAAGCTTTTACTTCAGCTCTCTTTCTGAGTACTCCAAATGCATTAGCTTTACTCTGAATGGACCAAAGTGTGTCTGTCTGAGATTAGAGATGACACAATTAAAACAAAGTAAAATAAAGTTTTCTAGTGTAAAAATACACAGTGTAAAATATAGGATTAAGTAATAAGTATTTATCTTCCAAGTACTTGCATTAACACATAAACACAAAATGTTTATGGTTTTAAACTTTTCCTACACATTTAAGACATTAAGCAGCCTACTGAATTTTTAACAAATATATACAAGTATTTCTCTTCCAACTATTTGCATTACCATATGGACATAAAGTGTTTATGGTTTTAAACTTGCCTACAAATTTAAGACGTTAAAAAGCCTAGTGAATTTTTAACAAAATATAAAATGTATATGGTACCATAGCAAGTGTTAAGAAATTTTGTCTTGCTAATTATTCAATTATC
>NW_011458604.1:0-524 GCF_000754665.1 Bison bison bison | reverse complement strand
CTGCAGGGACCCTGCGATCGGAGTCCGAAATCAGAGGAACCCTCGAGGTTCCTGCCTCAACTGGAGATGAGGCCCTCTTCCAATGCACCAAACCCACGGGGAGTCCCGACGAGGCCCCTCCCACCTCCAGTTGCCCTGACTTCTCAGAGCCACCATGAGAAGCCCCCTGAGGTCACCTGCACAAAGCGAGGGAAGCCAGGGATTCCCGCCTCAACCCGAGAAAGACCTCGAGAGACCTTCTTCAACACGTCTCGAGGCCAGATTCCCCTACCATGACTCGAGAGCAATGACGCGCTCCCCCTCGCCACTCGCATGGAGACCCGACTTCCCTGGCGCCCCACGAGAGGCTCACTGACCTCGCCGTCGTACCTCGTGAGAAACCGCACCCTGGGGCCGCCGCTCGAGAACCACCCCGAGACTCCCCCGTCATCGCGGAGATGAGGGCCTTCGTCTCCTGCATGGCCTCGAGGCCAGCCTCGCGACCTCTCTCCAAACGCCTCAGGAGGCTTGACTCCCTTTAGTCC
>NW_011458603.1:0-510 GCF_000754665.1 Bison bison bison | reverse complement strand
AGATGGCCTAGGCGACTATTTATATGCTCATCAGAGATATCAAGAATAATAGTATGAGGATAGCTCAGTAGGAGAATTCGGTGGAGAAAAGAGACTGAGTAGCTTGGTTTACGTGGGAGACCAAGAAACTTCAAGACAAGAAGTTTGCACCACTTACGTAGGCCGCAGGCGCCCTCTCGAAGAGCGGAAGGTGCCTCACCCTAGACACCTTCTCGAGTGGGTCTCAGCAGCCCAGGCATAATTAGGAAGCGTGGTGGGTTCCGCGCTCCAGATGGAGACTCGGCTGGAAGTTACAGGGAAGAATGACAAGGAACTTTATGAATTGGAGCTGTAAGGTAACTCTTTGACAGAGAGAGTGAGATGGTGGTGGGGGACAGCCCCCAGTGAAATCAGAGGTGAGAGCACAAAGCAATAAAGTAGGCAGACTCTGGTTATTTTGGTGGGGGAGATGCTCGAGAATATCCGGGTGGACACCTGAGGCTCGGTCCCGCATTTGCGTATGCCGGGCCT
>NW_011458602.1:0-568 GCF_000754665.1 Bison bison bison | reverse complement strand
TCTGACTTCAGACTCCGATCCCAGGGCCCTGCAGACTTGGGACAGGAGAGTCAGGCCTCGTCTTGTGTTGAGGCATGGAACTCCGCTTGCCTCTCGAGGTATTCCCCGGGGAGACAGGCCACTTGTCGAGCGGTATTTGGAACCTGGGGGTGTTTTCCCGACGATGCACGGGCGAGTCACTACCCTTCGTGTTGACTTCATTCACAGGGTGGAGTTCGAAGAGGTGTCCGGGCATCGGGTTCTTATCAAGAGGGGACCGGGAAATCGGGGTCCTTCCGAATGGGGAACCACCCACGAGGCCACGTCTGGAATGTCGTCGTGAGACCAGCCTCATCCTGAGGTGCGACCGGAAGGTCGGGAACCCCTTCCAGACAAAGCAGAGGAGTCGACCCTCCTGTCCAGATCAGGAGGGTAGAAGAGTTTCAGAGGAAGTGGTGCCGGAAAACTTCGGTGTTCCTCTCGAGGGAGACCGGGATGTCGGGGCACTTTGTGGGTCGCATCAAGGGTGCCAAGTACCGTTTCGAACTCCAATTCCTAAAGTGGTACTTCTCCTGAGACGCTGTAGCGG
>NW_011458601.1:0-570 GCF_000754665.1 Bison bison bison | reverse complement strand
CATCACTCATTATCAGAGAAAATGCAAAATCAAAAACCACTATGAGGCACCATTTCACACCAGTCAGAATGGCTGCAAATCCAAAAGTCTACAAATAATAAATGCTGGAGAGGGTGTGGAGAAAAGGGAACAGCTCTTACACTGTTGGTGGGAATGCAAACTAGTACAGCCACTATGGAGAACAGTGTGGAGATTCCTTAAAAAACTGGAAATAGGGGGAAGGCGCCAAGATGGCGGAGGAGTAGGACGGGGAAAACACTTTCTCCCCCACAAATTCATCAAAAGAGCACTTAAACGTCGAGTAAATTCCACAAAACAACTTCTGAATGCCGGCAGAGGACATCAGGCACCCAGAAAAGCAACCCAACTCCTCGAAAGGAGGTAGGAAAAAATATTAAAGACAATACAAGAGACAAAAGAGGGAGGGACGGAGTTCCGTCCCGGGAAGGGAGTCTTAAAAAGAGAGAGGTTTCCAAACACCAGGAAACCTTCTCACTGCCGAATCCGTGCCGAGCTTTGGAAGCACAGAGGACAACATAACAGGGAGAAAAATAAATAAACAATTAAAAC
>NW_011458600.1:0-519 GCF_000754665.1 Bison bison bison | reverse complement strand
GATGTCAATTACAGGAGAAAAACTATTAAAAATTACCAACATATGAATTTCAAAAATTACCAACACACGTTGCTGAATAACCAACTTAATCACAGAAGAATAAAAAAAAGAAATAAAAAATAATGCATAGAAACAAAATGAAAAATGAAAACACAACAACCCAAAACCCTGTGAGATACTATAAAAGCAGTGCTAAGGAGAAGGATCATAACAATACAGGCTCACCTCAAGAAACAAGAAAAAAGTTAAATAAATAACCTAACTCTACACCTAAACCAACTAGAAAAGGAAGAAATGAAGAACCCCATTATTAGTAGAAGGAAAGAAATCTAAAAAATTAGGGCAGAAATAAATGCAAAAGAAACAAAAGAGACCATAGCAAAAATCAACAAAACCAAAAGCTGGTTCTTTGAGAAGATAAATAAAATTGACAAACCATTAGCCAGACACATCAAGAAACAAAGGGAGAAAAATCAAATCAATAAAACTAGAAATGAAAATGGAGAGATCACAACAGAC
>NW_011458599.1:0-540 GCF_000754665.1 Bison bison bison | reverse complement strand
GTATACTCTTAACATAGATGAGGAGAACAAGGTAAGAGGAAAACTTACTGTTTGGTTTCAGGTCGCTTCTGAGCCTTTTGGGGGAACCGACCTGAAGCCAGAGTCTAGCCGAAATACACAGGCTTTGAACATCGCTGAAGACCAACATTTCCTAAGAAAAAAAGCATTGCTTAGCTCAAGGTTTGTCTGGGAAATTCTTACACATCAGGAGATGGCTCCGAGGTGGATTTCTACAAAGAACATCCATGCAAAGGACAAGCCTACACAGCTCTGTGCACATCTCGCCCCCCTCCCCCCCTCACAGCCAGCAGCATTTCCAAGTGACCTCCTAACGGCCTTCGACCAAACTACGAGGGGCACCTCTGGGCTTCCTTCGTTTCCCTCTATTTTTACGGAATTCTTTTAACTAAAAAAAAAGAAAAAACAAAAAACTAAGTTTAAAAAAAAAAAAAAACCCGCACATTTCTTCGTACAATGCCACAGTGGAAGGAATACAGGCCTTCAATATTAAGACCTAAATTTGCAAAAAACTTGGAGCTT
>NW_011458598.1:0-514 GCF_000754665.1 Bison bison bison | reverse complement strand
GCAAAAGCTTAGGTGATTTGCATCATCTTCTGGCCCGGAGGCCTGTTAACATTTTAAGACCTTTTCTTCAGAAAACTTATTTTTTCTCTAAAGGTGGTTGGTCAGGAGCCACCCTCCAAAAAAGCATTAGATAAAGTTGCATTCCTACAGAGCAAAGGTGTGGTGGGTTATAACAAGAAAAAGAATTAACTCAAGGGTCCCAGGTTACAAACATTAAAGCTACTACTTACACCAATTATGTTAATCAATACACTGCCAGGGACACAGCAGGTAAGGGATATGGAAACTTAGCAGCAAACAATGGCCCAACAATTGAAAAACCATGCACCAATACAATTTCTAATCAATCTTTTAACTACTCAAAAGAATCTGTGTTTAGACAGTTTAGAACATCTCCTGCCTCTCACTGTTGGGAGGCTCTGAACAATCACATGTGGCCGGAAAAAACCTATTCAGGCAGGCTAGAGGCTTTCCAAAGGAGTTTGTAGGTTAAACACTGTCACACCCAGGAATT
>NW_011458597.1:0-530 GCF_000754665.1 Bison bison bison | reverse complement strand
GAGTATACACTAAGAAGTGTACTAACGTATATACACACATCAACACACAGTGACTGGGCCCCTTTTGATTTGAGTTGAGAGCGTGATTACGAGTAGCACTTCGAAAGGTGTAGTTTGTTAGAAGAAGAATTAGGTGCCACACATAAAGAGGTAAGTTTGATCAGTCTTTGTGTAATTTCCGTGAAGGGTTTGTCATTTGAATCCTTTCATTTTAAAAAAGAATGAAGGCTGTAGTGTGGGCATCAGATGTTATTTATCTTTCTGATTGAGGACCCGCCCACCAGGGTTATTTTAATGACTAGTAAACTAGACTTGTGGCTCAGAGTTGCAGGATCTCTTAAATACCCCTTTGTCCAGTAGAAGACAAATTCTGACTCTAATCACCTGGTGGTATTCGGGATGGATAGCATCACCATGTATTTTCTTTTTATGTTGTGATTTTCAGTTTAGAGTTGAGTTTTCCAGGTGGAGTTTTGCTGTCTTTACTTATTTCTTTACTCTGATTCAATTTTTTTGGTTTTAGCAGATGA
>NW_011458596.1:0-518 GCF_000754665.1 Bison bison bison | reverse complement strand
CCTTCATAGTACTTTAAACATTAAAAACATTTTAAAAAATCAAGAATCAATATATGACATTGTTGGGATTCCCTGGTGGTCTGGTGGCTAAGACTCTGTGCACCCAACGCTGGGGGGCGTGGGCCTGGGTTCTGTCCCTGGTCAGGGAACTAGATCCCACATAGCGGCAACTAAAGAATTCCAAAGGACTAACACTAAAAAAAAAAAAAAAAGGTTAACTAGCATGCCGCGAGTAAGACCCAACACAGCCAAATAAATAAACAAACATTTCTGCTTTGCAGTCAGTGTAGTTTTAACTGTTATTTCTCTTACTATAAGCAAGGATAAGGATCTTTTAATGAATTGAAAGCCATTTGCATTTCTTTTTCTTCTGTGAACACTTGGTAACTGTTGAAGGAAGTGATTGAGAGGATGTGACTCCCAGTTGACCTGAGCCCTGAGCCAGGCATTTGGAGTCTCCTCCCCTCCCCAGTCCTTGGGATGTACTTTCTGCCCTCCATTCCCACCGTGGGGGCTCT
>NW_011458595.1:0-515 GCF_000754665.1 Bison bison bison | reverse complement strand
CCCCCCCCACCCTCCACGTTTCCCTCGACTCTCAGAGCCACCATGAGAAGCCCCCTCGAGGTCACCTGCACAAGTCGAGGGAAGCCAGGGTTTCCTGCCTCAACCCGAGAAAGACCTCGAGAGACCTTCTTCAACACGTCTCGAGGCCAGGGTCCCCTACCATGAATCGAGAGCAATGACGCGCTCCCCCTCGCCACTCGCATGGAGACCCGACTTCCCTGGCGCCCCACGAGAGGCTCACTGACCTCGCCGTCGTACCTCGTGAGAAACCGCACCCTGGGGCCGCCGCTCGAGAACCACCCCGAGACTCCCCCGTCATCGCGGAGATGAGGGCCTTCGTCTCCTGCATGGCCTAGAGGCCAACCTCGCGACCTCTCTCCAAATGCCTCAGGAGGCTTGACTCCCTTTAGTCCACCCAGTGAGCTCCAAGAGATACCCGTCGCGACTCGAGAGCAGAGCGGGGTTCTTTGCTTCCACTCGAGATGAATGCCTGTCTCCCCGGGTGCGTCTGGAAT
>NW_011458594.1:0-513 GCF_000754665.1 Bison bison bison | reverse complement strand
AAAGAACCCCGCTCTGCTCTCGAGTCGTGACGGGTATCTCTTGGAGCTCACTGGGTGGACTAAAGGGAGTCAAGCCTCCTGAGGCATTGGAGAGAGGTCGAGAGATTGGTCTCTAGGCCATACAGGAGACGAAGGCCCTCAACTCGCGATGATGGGGGAGTCTCAGGGTTGTTCTCGAGCGGCGGCCACAGTGTGCGGTTTCTACCTAGGTACGACGGCGAGGTCAGTGAGCCTCTCGTGGTACGCCAGGGAAGTCGGGTCTCCATGCGAGTGGCGAGGCGGAGCGCGTCATTGCTCTCGAGTCATGGTAGGGGAATCTGGCCTCGAGAAGTGTTGAAGAAGGTCTCTCGAGGTCTTTCTCGGATTGAGGCAGAAACCCTGGCTTCCCTTGACTTGTGCAGGTGACCTCAGGGGGCTTCTCATGGTGGCTCTGAGAAGTCAGGGAAACTGGAGGTGGGAGGGGCCTCTCGGCACTCCACTGGGTTTGGTGCATTGGAAGAGGGCCTCATCTCC
>NW_011458593.1:0-507 GCF_000754665.1 Bison bison bison | reverse complement strand
ACGAGAGGCTCACTGACCTCGCCGTCGTACCTCGTCGAGAACCGCACCCTGGGGGCCGCCGCTCGAGAACCACCCCGAGACTCCCCCGTCATCGCGGAGATGAGGGCCTTCGTCTCCTGCATGGCCTAGAGGCCAACCTCGCGTCCTCTCTCCAAACGCCTCAGGAGGCTTGACTCCCTTTAGTCCACCCAGTGAGCTCCAAGAAGTACCCGTCGCGACTCGAGAGCAGAGCGGGGTTCTTTGCTTCCACTCGAGATGAATGCCTGTCTCCCCGGGTGCGTCTGGAATGCAACCCCGAGATCCCGGTCGCCCCTGGAGAGGAACAGTGGCTTCTGGACACAAGCCTAGATGAGGTCTATTGGCCCTGCAGTCACTCGAGAGCAATCCCCAGCTTTCCTTCGCAATTCGAATGGAAGATTGGACTTCCCTGGGCCAACACAAGAGGCATCCCGAATTCCCCGTCGTAACTCGAGAATCCCGCCGCAACTCGAGAAAAACCACGTGGTT
>NW_011458592.1:0-507 GCF_000754665.1 Bison bison bison | reverse complement strand
AAAAAAAAAATAATTAAAAAATAAAATAGTCTACTTTTCATATAAATCAAATCCTATTAATTTTGGAAGTTGGCTTCTCTCCCCCTAGTCCCACTAAAATGTATATGAATCTCAGAGTTTTTGTATATTTTAGGCCTCAATTTTGGTTATACACAGCCTTTTAAACTTAGGTACTAATGACTATGCCACAAAGACAGAAATATAGATCAATGGAACAAAATAGAAAGCCCAGAGATAAATCCATGCACATATGGACACCTTATCTTTGACAAAGGAGGCAAGAATATACAATGGATTAAAGACAATCTCTTTAACAAGTGGTGCTGGGAAAACTGGTCAACCACTTGTAAAAGAATGAAACTAGAACACTTTCTAACACCATACACAAAATAAACTCAAAAGTGGATTAAAGATCTAAACATAAGACCAGAAACTATAAAACTCCTAGAGGAGAACATAGGCAAAACACTCTCTGACATACATCACAGCAGGATCCTCTATGACCCA
>NW_011458591.1:0-501 GCF_000754665.1 Bison bison bison | reverse complement strand
AGCTTTACATGCTGATACATTCTCTGTTTGATACACCTGAGTTGTGTCTATGAGCATATCTCTTAGGCCAGGTACATAACTCATCTTCAAGACATGGGGCTCCCAAAAAATTCTCTGGGAATTCTTAGAGACAGTGTCTAACTCCACTCAAAATTTTTTTACCCACAATTTAAACTTCAACCAAGGTTATTTTTCTTACCATTCTTTCCTTTTTTCATTTGCAGATGCTGATGAACAGAAACGTAAGTTTTTTCAGTCTCTTACGCCTGCCCTATCAATGATGCAGATCTGTGGTTGGGAAGAAGCACCTGATTGAGGGAGATTAACCCCAAGAACTGAGGCCCTCCCAACATTTCTAACTCCCCATTTTAGAAACATTACAAATAAGGACTTCTATAGATTTTCTTTATTTTCACCCTCTCCTTCCAAGTCCCCATGTCCATGCCTAAACTCTGAAGTCATCTTCAGGAGGTTCTCTAGGGCCCCTTCTCCTGCGTCTCT
>NW_011458590.1:0-524 GCF_000754665.1 Bison bison bison | reverse complement strand
CAATCCCCAGCTTTCCTTCGCAACTCGAATGGAAGATTGGACTTCCATGGGCCAACACAAGAGGCATCCTGAATTCCCGGTCGTAACTCGAGAATCCCGCCGCAACTCGAGAAAACCACGTGGTTCCCCCGTCATCGCAAGTTGAAGCCGTTTCCCGCTACAGCGTCTCAGGTGAAGTCCCACGTTAGGAACTGGAGGTCGAAACGGTACTTGGCAGCCTTGATGCGCCCCCACAAAGTTCCCCGGCATCCCGGTCTCCCTGGAGAGGAACACCGAGGTTTTCCGGCACCACTTTCTCTGAGCCCCTTCTACCCTCCTGATCTCGACGGGAGGGTCGACTCCCCTGCTTTGTATGGAAGGGGTTCCCGACCTTCCGGTCGCACCTCAGGATGAGGCCGGTCGCACGAAGACATTCCAGACGTGGCCTCGTGGGTGCTTCCACATTGTGAAGCACCCCGATTTCCCGGTCCCCTCTTGATAAGAACCCGATGCCCGGACACCTCTCCGAACTCCACCCTGTGAAT
>NW_011458589.1:0-538 GCF_000754665.1 Bison bison bison | reverse complement strand
GGAGCCCCAGGTGGAGACGGGGACTGCCGGTCGTCGGGTGTCCTGGAAGCCGAATGCGAATGCGGAGGGGCTCGCGGGCCGCGCGGAGGCAACCCAGGTCTGCAGCGGGAGTCGGGGCCCCGGGCCACCCCGGCTCCCCCGCGGGCCCGGGAGGGGGCTGGGGGCTGCGGGGGGGATCCAAGAATCGGGACGCGCGGCGGGGGCTAAAGGACCTCTTCTGGTAGGCAAAAAGCCTCGAGCACCCGGGATTCCCAGGTGGTCTCCCATCCAAGATACTAACCAGGCCCGACCCTGCTTAGCTTCCGAGATCAGACGAGATCGGGCGCCTTCAGGCTGATACGGCCTGAGACGGTGGCGGTTGGCTCGGGGCGCCCTAAGAGCCTTGCGCTTCGCCTCCCTTTCGCTCTGCCCTGCAGGTCGGGCCAACGGGCCGCACCTCTCGTCGCGGGGCATGCTGTACTTGAGCCGCACGACCCGCGACCGGACTCCAGCCTGCTGACGCCGGCCCGCCCCCACCCCCCCACCCCCCGAACACCGC
>NW_011458588.1:0-521 GCF_000754665.1 Bison bison bison | reverse complement strand
AATATAGTTTTGTCAATATCATCTGAGCAGTTAGATAACCACATACCATGGGGTCTCCAATCGACAATTTGTACGATTTAGCCTACAAACATTAATTTTTTTGATTTGGTCTGACATTTGTCCCAATGAACTAGGAATATATTTAAAGTTTTTATTAGTAAACTTTTTGTATAGTTTTTTTGGGGTTTTTTTTCTAACTTTTTTTCTAAAGTTTTAGTAGTATAAACATGGTTTATGGACAAGAAAGGGCAGTAAATAATCTAAGTAGTGTCTGAAAGTCTTTTTTTGGAGACAGGACAAAAGCCCAAGTTTGTCAGCTAACGTTTATGTATAATTTTGTTGGGCTCGTACACAAAAAAAGGACTTTATAATTTAGATATTAATTAGTTTTGTTTTGTTTTGTTTTTAATAGAGTGTGAGGGCCCTTTAAGGCTCTAAGGTGACGGCATATGTATGGAGTCATTGGTTAATATGATTGGAGTTTTTCTGTCTATTTTACAACCTGAAGTAAAGGCGGGTTG
>NW_011458587.1:0-510 GCF_000754665.1 Bison bison bison | reverse complement strand
CGACTACGCAGCAGCAGCAGCAGCAGCTTAGCAGCAAGCAGCAGTGCATAGATAATCAAAACGGGTTTAGTAACTAGTTCAGGTTAGGATTCTACACAAGTCACCGTGAAGCAATACTTCTCCACTTAGCCAAAGCTAACAAAAGATTTCTGTTCTAGGTCAAACCTAGAAGAGATCACGGAAGAGGTAAAGAACTTAAAATCCATTAGCAAAGGCAGTTCAACCGTCTCAAGTAAACCTTGGTGCTAGGCACAACACTCTTTTCTGGGGGTCCACTTTCCCTACAACCTCCTGATCCCATTCTGTACCCATTCCTTTGCTTCTCCCATCCTGAAACTGCCACCTGGAAGAAAGAACGACGTCGTTTTCCTTCAGAAAAATGCGATTTCATGCCACATACCTTCTTTTAATACCAAAGTCATACATTTCCCTTCAGCAACCAAGAACTGACTTTTATATTGGCATTCGACAGATTGGTGTAACATACCTAGTACAGTGATAGTAGCGCCC
>NW_011458586.1:0-517 GCF_000754665.1 Bison bison bison | reverse complement strand
GAGCTCCGTATATTAGACAGCTGCTCTCCACTAGCTGTCTGGTTAAAGACCTAGGATTATTAGAAATAAATAAAGGAAATTTAAAAACAAACAAAAGCAACAACAGGAAACGTACATCTTAACAGGGCATGCATGTCCCTGCTGGCCTCTCACGTTTGCCCTCCCCCCTCTCCTGCTGCGTCGTCAAGGTCCTTCTCTGTGTCTGTGCCTCTATGTGGGCTCTGGCGATAAGGGCCTCAGCACCATTTTCCATATACGCTGTGCTTAGCTGCTCAATCCTGTTCATTCTGTTGCCTGCAAGGCTCCTCTGCCAAAGGGGATTCTCCACACAAGTATACTAGAGTGGGTTGCCATGCCCTTTTCCAGGGTGTCTTCCCAAACCAGGGATCAAACTCAGGTTTCCCACATTGCAGGCAGATTCTTTACTCTCTGAGCCACAAGGGAAGCCCAACAATAGTGGAACGGGTAGCTTATCCTTTCTTAGGGGATATTGCCAACCCAGGAATTGAACCGTGGT
>NW_011458585.1:0-509 GCF_000754665.1 Bison bison bison | reverse complement strand
TTCATCTCGGAGTGGAAGCAAAGAACCCCGCTCTGCTCTCGAGTCGCGACGGGTATCTCTTGGAGCTCACTGGGTGGACTAAAGGGAGTCAAGTCTCCTGAGGCGTTTGGAGAGAGGTCGCGAGGCTGGCCTCGAGGCCATGCAGGAGGCGAAGGCCCTCATCTCCGCGATGACGGGGGAGTCTCGGGGTGGTTCTCGAGCGGCGGCCCCAGGGTGCGGTTTCTCACGAGGTACGACGGCGAGGTCAGTGAGCCTCTCGTGGGGCGCCAGGGAATCGGGTCTCCATGCGAGTGGCGAGGGGGAGCGCGTCATTGCTCTCGAGTCATGGTAGGGGAATCTGGCCTCGAGACGTGTTGAAGAAGGTCTCTCGAGGTCTTTCTCGGGTTGAGGCGGGAAACCCTGGCTCCCCTCGATTTGTGCAGGTGACCTCAGGGGGCTTCTCATGGTGGCTCTGAGTAAGTCAGGGAAACTGGAGGTGGGAGGGGCCTCTCGGGACTCCCCTGGGTTTG
>NW_011458584.1:0-533 GCF_000754665.1 Bison bison bison | reverse complement strand
GAGGTCTATTGGCCCTGCAGTCACTCGAGAGCCAATCCCCCAGCTTTCCTTCGCAACTCGAATGGAAGATTGGACTTCCCTGGGCCAACACAAGAGGCATCCTGAATTCCCCGTCGTTACTCGAGAATCCCGCCGCATCTCGAGAAAAACCACGTGGTTCCCCCGTCATCGCAATGAAGACCTTTCCCGCTACAGCGTCTCAGGAGAAGACCCTCGTTAGGAATTGGAGGTCGAAACGGTACTTGGCACCCTTGATGCGCCCCCACAAAGTTCCCCGGAATCCCGGTCTCCCTGGAGAGGAACACCGAGATTTTCGGGCACCGCTTCCTCTGAGACCCTTCGACCCTCCTGATCTCGACAGGAGGGTTCACTCCCCTGCTTTGTCTGGGAGGGGTTCCCGACCATCCGTTCGCACCTCAGGATGAGGCCGGTCTCACGACGACATTGCAGACGTGGCCTCGTGGGTGCTTCCACATTGCGAAGCACCCCCGATTTCCCGGTCCCCTCTTGATAAGAACCCGATGCCCGGACAC
>NW_011458583.1:0-555 GCF_000754665.1 Bison bison bison | reverse complement strand
AATTTTCCAGGCAAGACTACTGGAGTGGGTTGCCATGTCCTCTTCCATTGTATGGGAAGTGAATGCGTCATGTCCACGGTCATGGCGACTTTCGAATAGGATAATGCTGCTGCTGCTGCTGCTGCTGTGTCGCTTCCGTCGTGTCCGAATCTGTGCGACCCCGTAGACCGGTAGCCCGCCGGGCACCCCCGTCCCTGGGGTTCTCCAGGCAAGAACACTGCGGTGGGTTGCCATGTCCTCTTCAAGGCGTGAAGGGAAAACGGGAAGGGAAGTCGCTCCGTCGTGTCCGACTCTGTGCGACAACGTGGACTGCGGCCTACCGGGCTCCTACCGGGCTCCTCCGTCCACGGGATTTTCCGGGCAAGAGGACTGGAGTGGGGTGCCGTTGCCTTCTCCGAATATGAGACGACGATAATACCAATACTATTCTTTAGAATCACCGTGCTCTTTGTGACGTAGACAGTATATATGTACCTTATCCGTGAAGTTCCCCCCCCCCACCCCCCCCCCGGGCCCGCCGTTACATCGGCATCTTCCCATGTCTCCCTCCCCCAG
>NW_011458582.1:0-514 GCF_000754665.1 Bison bison bison | reverse complement strand
TAAATTTTAGTCTAAAAAAACTTTGGTAGTCTTTGGTTGTTTGTGTTTTGTTTTTGTTTTGTTTTGTTTGAATCAAACCACCACATTCATTTAAAATTTTTACACGTTCTAATTATTCGGTTCCAAAACACCAAACTTGTACTGCACACGGTCCCCATGGAAAGGCCCCCTCAGCAGGACAGCCACAGATGCTGCCATGAAAGGGCAGCAGGGTGCCCTCCTCCCTTGTTTTCTGCCTGGGCGGCCACCGGGTTTTGAAACCCATGCACCCTACTAAGTTTCTAGGGTGCAATTCGTGGACCCTTCCCTTTCCCATCCCAGCAGGTGGTCAAGGGCCCGCTGGCCTCCAAAGTGCCAGAAGCAGGGCTGGGCCAGCCGGCCAGAGTTCAGGGTTCTGGCCCTTGGACTTGCAGCGGACACTAGGCTGCTTGGGAAAACCGCGCGGCTCTGACCTTTCAGCAAAGGGGTGGAGCGGTCAAGGCCTTGAGCCCAAAGGCGAGGCCTTTCTGCGACC
>NW_011458581.1:0-500 GCF_000754665.1 Bison bison bison | reverse complement strand
GGGGACAGCATATCTGCCTCATGGATTTGTTGTGAGGATTAAATGAGCTGATCCCAGTGCCCAGCTCATGCTTTGTTGTTCAGTTGCTAAGTTGTGTCTGACTCTTTGTAACCCCCATAGACTGTAGCACACCAGGCTTCCCCGTCCTTCACTCCACTCCTCAATTCCTTTATCTGTATGAGAGGTGAAAAGGGAGCACCTCTGAATTTTTGCATGAATAACCTATCTCATAAAGTTCTCTTCACAAAATAATGTTTGCTTGAGAGAACCTTCTAGAAACTTCTAGTAACTTAACAGTGATATAAAAACCTAAGTTATTATTAGGATCTTTTCAGCAAAATTCAGATTGCATAGAAATGTATGTTTTGGGGGGCTTCCCAGGTAATGCCAGTGGTAAAGAACCCACCTGCCAATGTGGGAGACATAAGAGGCGTGGGTTCGATCCCTGGGTTGGGAAGATCCCCTGGAGGAAAGCATGGCAAACTACTCCAGTATTTTTT
>NW_011458580.1:0-533 GCF_000754665.1 Bison bison bison | reverse complement strand
ATCTAATTGTTGATTGGATGGATTGTATTCTCTGCTTTTAGTAATGTCCATTATACTTCCCACTAATTTCTTGAACACTCCTTTCCTTTTCAAGTGTTGAAAAATAATAATCCTTGCAACAGTAATATTTAATGAGAGGTGAAAAGAAGAAATAGGAAAACAGTAACTGTTCTCACAAGTTGTTGGTATCTCAATGCCAAAAACTTATTTAATCTATCCAATGTGACTTATAACTTAAAGCAGAAAAATTGCTTTTAAATATATTTTTCCCCCTGATATGTATACATGTGTGAGTGCTTGAGCTTTTGTCTTCTTTTTTTATCCAGCTATCTGCATCCTTGTTTATTAAACTTCAATCATATTTCAGTTCCATCAGTCAGAAAATTCATCGGCATTTATGTGTAACTCCCTGCTATTACCAGTGACAGCTTTTTCCCAGTCACTACCCTTGGGGATTTTTACCAATTACTCCCTCTCTAGTAGAGGCAATTTTAAAATCACTAGAATCTTTAAAATGAAACAGTTGGCAGTTT
>NW_011458579.1:0-509 GCF_000754665.1 Bison bison bison | reverse complement strand
AAGGTGTGCCTGTATTGCTATGAACTTTCCCCTTAGGACTGCTTTTACCGTTGTCCCTACAGGTTTTGGGTTGTTTGTGTTTTTCATTTTTCATTCATTTCTTATGTCAAATTTTTGATTTCTTTTGTGATTTGTTGGTTATTCAGCAGCGTGTTGTTCAGCCTCCATATGTTGGAATTTTTTTATAGTTTTTCTCCTGTAATTGAGATCTAATCTTACTGCATTGTGGTCAGAAAAGATGCTTGGAATGATTTCTATTTTTTTTAATTTACCAAGGCCAGATTTATGGCCCAGGATGTGATCTATCCTGGAGAACGTTCCATGTGCGCTTGAGAAAAAGGTGAAATTCATTGTTTTGGGATGAAATGTCCTATAGATATCAATTAGGTCTAACTGGTCTATTGTATCATTTAAAGTTTGTGTTTCCTTGTTAATTTTCTGTTTAGTTGATCTATCCTATTAGGTGTGAGTGGGGTATTAAAGTCACCCACTATTATTGTGTTATTGTT
>NW_011458578.1:0-510 GCF_000754665.1 Bison bison bison | reverse complement strand
TATGATAACTCAGTGTTGGCACAATAATTATCATGGTTATTACGTCTTTTTCTATATATTCCTTTTTGAGACTCTGTTCCATTATACATTATCATAAGATATTCAATACAGTTTCCTAAACTCTACAGTAGGTCCTTGTGGTTTCTTTCATATACAGTACTATGTAGTTGTTAATAATTCAATCAAAAACTGGCACACAAATATTCATAGCGACATTATTCACAATAGCTCAAAGGTAGAACCCATTCAAGTGTCCATAGGTGGGTGACTGAATATGCAACACGGGGTATATTCAAAAGCTTGAACAGTATTCTACCATACAAAAAAATTAAATGGTGCTGCCACTGTGCAAGACATCACAGAAATTACTCCAAAACTAACACACGGAATAAATTCATAGTTCGATTCTAATTCATGCTATGTACCCAAAAGGTATGGGGAAAGGGGCTGAAAAAATGCATGCTTCTGCAGTCATAGTCACAACAGCATGATTCACATTGGCCAACAAAC
>NW_011458577.1:0-506 GCF_000754665.1 Bison bison bison | reverse complement strand
AGGAGTAATGGGGAAGGGGGTAGGAGTCTTGCAGCAAACCAGGCTTTCTTCCTGCAACTTATCATATGCAAAAGCTTAGGTGATTTGCATCATCTTCTGGCCCAGAGGCCTGTTAATATTTTTAAGACCTTTTCTTCAGAAAACTTATTTTTCTCTAAAGGTGGTTGGTCAGGAGCCACCCTTCAAAAAAGCATTAGATAATGTTGCATTCCTACAGAGCAAAGGTGTGGTGGGCTATAACAAGAAAAATATTAACTCAAAGGTCCCAGGTTACAAATATTAAAGCTACTACTTACACCAATTATATTAATCAATACACTGCCAGGGACACAGCAGGTAAGGAATATGGAACCTTAGCAGCAAACAATGGCCGAACAAGTGAAAAACCATTCACCAATACAATTTCTAATCAATCTTTTAACTACTCAAAAGAATCTGTGTTTAGACAGTTTAGAACATCTCCTGCCTCTCACAGTTGGGAGGCTCTGAACAGTCACATGTGGCCG
>NW_011458576.1:0-522 GCF_000754665.1 Bison bison bison | reverse complement strand
CTCTACTACAAAGCCACAGTTATCAAGACAGTATGGTACTGGCACAAAGACAGAAATATAGATCAATGGAACAAAATAGAAAGCCCAGAGATAAATCCATGCACATATGGACACCTTATCTTTGACAAAGGAGGCAAGATTATGCAATGGATTAAAGGCAATCTCTTTAACAAGTGGTGCTGGGAAATCTGGTCAACCACTTGTAAAAGAATGAAACTAGAACACTTTCTAACACCATACACAAAATAAACTCAAAATGGATTAAAGATCTAAACATAAGACCAGAAACTATAAAACTCCTAGAGGAGAACTTAGGCAAAACACTCTCTGACATACACCACAGCAGGATCCTCTATGACCCACCTCCCAGAATATTGGAAGTAAAAGCAAAAATAAACAAATGGGACCTAATTAACCTTAAAAGTTTCTGCACATCAAAGGAAACTATTAGCAAGGTGAAAAGACAGCTTTCAGAATGGGAGAAAATAATAGCAAATGAAGCAACTGACAAACAACTAATCT
>NW_011458575.1:0-534 GCF_000754665.1 Bison bison bison | reverse complement strand
GTCATTTCTCTGATAATGAGTGATGTTGAGCATCTTTTCTATGTGTTTGTTAGCCATCTGTATGTCTTCTTTGGAGAAATGTCTACTTAGTTCTTTGGTCCCATTTTTTTGGATTGGGTCATTTATTTTTCTTGGAGTTGAGCTGTAGGAGTTGCTTCTATATTTTTTGAGATTAGTTGTTTGTCAGTTGCTTCATTTGCTATTATTTTCTCCCATTCTGAAGGCTGTCTATTCACCTTGCTGATAGTTTCCTTTGATGTGCAGAAGCATTTAAGGTTAATTAGGTCCCATTTGTTTATTTTTGCTTTTATTTCCAATATTCTGGGAGGTGGGTCATAGAGGATCCTGCTGTGATGTATGTCAGAGACTGATTTGCCTATGTTCTCCTCTAGGAGTTTTAATGGCTTTGTTAACATTTGTAAGTTTAGCCCACCACTCAAAGTTACAGTTACATGGTAACCAGTTTTACTACATGCCTAATCTTATAAATCTTATTTTTAAAGTGAGTGCAACAATCAAAATCTGTTTGGAAGT
>NW_011458574.1:0-512 GCF_000754665.1 Bison bison bison | reverse complement strand
CCCTGGGCCAACACAAGAGTCATCCTGAATTCCCCGTCGTAACTGGAGAATCCCTGCCGCAATTCGAGAAAATCCACGTGGTTCCCCCGTCATCGCAAGATGAAGCCCTTTCCCGCTACAGTGTCTCAGGAGAAGTCCCACGTTAGGTATTGGAGGTCGAAACGGTACTTGGCACCCTTGATGCGACCCACAAAGTGCCCCGACATCCAGGTCTCCCTCGAGAGGAACACCGAAGTTTTCCGGCACCACTTCCTCTGAGCCCCTTCTACCCTCCTGATCTGGAGAGGAGGGTCGACTCCCCTGCTTTGTCTGGAAGGGGTTCCCGAACTTCCGGTCACACCTCAGGATGAGGCCGGTCTCACGACGATATTCCAGACGTGGCCTCGTGGGTGGTTCCACATGCCGAAGGACCCCTATTTCCCGGTCCCCTCTTGATAAGAACCCGTTGCCCGGACACCTCTTCGAACTCCACCCTGTGAATGAAGTCAACACGAAGGGGCAGTGACTCGCCC
>NW_011458573.1:0-513 GCF_000754665.1 Bison bison bison | reverse complement strand
AGCCTCACTAGCAGGATCTGAGCACACCATGCTGTGAAAAACAGCTTTTTATTGAAATAAACCCTTTTAGTCTTAAGAGGAAGTATCTTGGGTTCCGACATAAGTTGAAGCTTTTACCTAGCAATGCTACAGAAGGTAACTTAGTGCTCTCAAGGTACAGGCCCCGCCCCCCTCCGCGGCCCGCCCCTCCCACGAACTCTGCGCACAGCGGGTGCTCGCCCCGCCCCTGGTCGGAAGCCGCGGCTCTAATACCAAAAGCCCTTTCACCCAGAGCCGGAAGTTGGAGAGCGCGGAGCCGAGGTCCCGAAGCGGCGCCTAAGCTTCCTTCTAGAGTAAGTTTGCAGAGCTCGCCACCCCGCCAATCCCCACCTCCGCCCCCGCTCACTCGTCCTCATGGTGTGGGAATTGCCAGCGACCTGAAAACCCAGGCACCCGGTGTTCGGCCCCGAATAGACGCTGCCGCTGCCGTTGCGGCCCAGTTATCTTTTCGTTTGGGTTTGAAGTGTTTCTGAG
>NW_011458572.1:0-537 GCF_000754665.1 Bison bison bison | reverse complement strand
CATTTCTCTGATAATGAGTGATGTTGAGCTATCTTTTCTACGTGTTTGTTAGCCATATGTATGTCTTCTTTGGAGAAATGTCTGTTTAGTTCTTTGGTCCCATTTTTTGATTGGGTCATTATTTTTCTGGAATTGAGCTGCAGGGGTTGCTTGTATATTTTTGAAATTAGTTCTTTGTCAGTTGCTTCATTTGCTATTATTTTCTCCCATTCTGAAGGCTGTCTTTTCACCTTGCTAATAGTTTCCTTTGATGTGCAGAAGCTTTTAAGGTTAATTAGGTCCCATTTGTTTATTTTTGTTTTTATTTCCAATATTCTGGGAGGTGGGTCATAGAGGATCCTGCTGTGATGTATGTCAGAGAGTGTTTTGCCTATGTTCTCCTCTAGGAGTTTTATAGTTTCTGGTCTGACGTTTAGATCTTTAATCCATTTTGAGTTTATTTTTGTGTATGGTGTTAGAAAGTGTTCTAGTTTCATTCTTTTACAAGTGGTTGACCAGATTTCCCAGCACCACTTGTTAAAGTGATTGTCTTTAATC
>NW_011458571.1:0-516 GCF_000754665.1 Bison bison bison | reverse complement strand
ATGCAGATAAATGTAGATGAAATGGACCTAGACAAATAAATGAAACTGTATTATGTTTCTCTAGTATAAACATAGATTAAGTGGTAGGAGGCAAAAATAGGTGAAGTGGTAACTAAACTGACTTGTGTAATCACAGGGTCAGCTCTGACATTTTCTCTCTAGGCCTTTTCTAATAGTTTTGTTGCTAGGGCTACAATGTTTTTGCCAGATTGGAACAGGATTGTCCGCTCTAATGGAGATTAAGTAGCTTCCCCAGCTAGATTTTTTTTTTTTAATAAGCATAGGTTAATTCTGCTGACTTTCAAAGCCACAATCATGAAGAATGGAAAGATTACTAAAGATCTGTTTTTAGAAAATATAACTAAGAAAATTTGAAGTTTAATAGGTTTTATTCCATTGTTATTCCAACACAAACTTTGATCATGGTTACAATGAATAAATAACTGAAATACAGTTTCATACACGGAATTTTTTAAAATGAGAAATTATTTACAAGTTAAGCCAAAAATTAATGCC
>NW_011458570.1:0-502 GCF_000754665.1 Bison bison bison | reverse complement strand
AGTATTATTATTTTTTGTCATGGCTTAATGTTTTCATAGCTCTGGCTAAATCTGCATTAACTATCTTATATGAAATAAGGCTGACTTCAGTATCTGTTAGTATCTTTTCTTCTGCTTTGACAATTTTTAAAACTGTAAACACTCTAGTCGAGCATTGGTTCTCACCATGCTAATGCGTCCTTGAGCCAATTGTTTTGGCAGCTGATTTATTCTCTGCATCTCAGACTAGCTCTCCCTGTTATTACAGTGCATGCTTATGTTCCAGTAATGATAACCCAGATAAACCGATTTCTGTCACCCACTCCCTAGTTACATGATATACATTCCAAATTAGATTTATGTCTTCACCACTATTGTTTCTTTGATGTCTTTGAATAAGCTAGTATCAAAAATGCAAACTTGCTATAAGAGAGGATCTCTGATTTTTTGTTAATGGTATTTTAAGTCATTTTTTCCTGCTTATTGACAAAAGAGCGTAATGAGCCTTTTGTTTGGTCATGCT
>NW_011458569.1:0-500 GCF_000754665.1 Bison bison bison | reverse complement strand
TGACCCAGCTCTTCAGTACACTGTCGTCACTTAGTTTAGCACAGGGATAGAAACTCGGGTAACCAAAACACCTGGAGGAACGATTGTAAGTTCAGTTCCGTTCAGTTGCTCAGTCGTGTCTGACTCTTTGGGACCCCGTGGCCTGCAGGACGCCGGGCTTCCGTGTCCATCACCAACTCCAGGGGCTTGCTCAAACTCATGTACATCGAATCAGTGATGCCATCCAACCATCTTAGCCTCTGTCGTCCCCTTCTCCTCTGCCTTCAATCAAGACTCTCATAGGCAGATATTTTCGAGTGTAATTAGTGTTCATAGTTTCTCTAAAAGCTCATATCACATTTAATTTTTCGTTTTGTTCCTGTTCTTTCGAGGTACTTTCTTGTTGACAAGCTTGTGACAGATATAACGATATAGCAATTTTTACCTTAGAACAAACCGAGGCACTATGAACATTTTGTGCTTCATGTTGATGACTCTTAGATATGTCTACAGTAGAGGAG
>NW_011458568.1:0-583 GCF_000754665.1 Bison bison bison | reverse complement strand
CCGGTCGCCCCTGGAGAGGAACATTGGCTTCTGGACACAAGCCTAGATGAGGTCTATTGGCCCTGCAGTCACTCGAGAGCAATCCCCAGCTTTCCTTCGCAACTCGAATGGAAGACTGGACTCCCTGCGCCAACACAAGAGGCATCCCGAATTCCCCGTCGTAACTCGAGAATCCCGCCGCAACTCGAGAAAAACCACGTGGTTCCCCCGTCATAGCAAGATGAAGCAATTTCCCGCTGCATCGTCTCAGGAGAAGTCCCACGTTAGGAATTGGAGGTCAAAACGGTACTTGGCACCCTTGATGCGCCCCCACCAAGTTCCCCGGCATCCCAGTCTCCCTGGAGAGGAACACCGAGGTTTTCCGGCACCACTTCTTCTGAGCCCCTTCTACCCTCCTGATTTCCACAGGAGGGTCGACTCCCCTGCTTTGTCTGGAAGGGGTTCCCGACTTTCCGGTCGCACCTCAGGATGAGGCCGGTCTCACGACGACATTCCAAACGTGGCCTCGTGGGTGCTTCCACATTGCGAAGCACCCCGATTTCCCGGTCCCCTCTTGGTAAGAACCCGATGCCCGGACACCTCT
>NW_011458567.1:0-507 GCF_000754665.1 Bison bison bison | reverse complement strand
GGAATTACTGTATGTGTGTATATATGTGTGTGTGTGTGTAATGGAATACTACTCATCCTAAAAAAGAACGAAAATCTTGCCTTTTGGAACAACATAGATGGACCTAGAGGACATTATGCTAAGTGAAATAAAGTCAAAGAAAAACAAAATAACTGTATGATTTCACTTATATGTCAGAATCTTAAAAAACAAAACAAAAAAAAAATAGAAGAAACAAAATATAAACAGAGCTTTAGATGCAAAGAACAAACAGGTGTTTGCCAAAAGGGATGGGAGTAGGGGGTTGAGAAAAATAGATGAGGTAGATTAAGACGTACAAACTTCCAGTTGCAAAATAAATGAGACGTGGATTATGAAAGGTACAGTGTGGGGAATATAGTCAATAACAATAACTATGTAATATCTTTGTATGGTGACAGAACATAACTAGCTTTATCATGGTTATCAGTTTAAAACATATAGAAATATTGAATTACTCTGTTGTGTGATTCACTAACAGAGTGTTAT
>NW_011458566.1:0-555 GCF_000754665.1 Bison bison bison | reverse complement strand
TGTAATGGGACTGTCTGGACTAGCCTAAAAGGTTATATTTTCAGTTATTCTTTATCTTGCAACTGGGATTCTGTGCGTTTTCACACGAGTTTCTGATTGTGCCAGAATCTCCCTCACCCCTTTTGGAAGGGATATACTGAGCAAGGTCCATGCCTCTGTTTTCATGAATATGGAGCCCTCCCTTTCTCTCCCTTTAGTTGAACAAAACGTAAATCCTAGAGTATGGGCTGATGGGAAATCTGTGGGTCGAGCACAAAATGCTATTCCTGTAGTTGTTAAGCTCAAAGACACACACCTATTTCCACATAAGAAGCAGTATCCACTGAAACCTGAAGTTAAGGAAGGGTTAAAACCCATCATCGAAAATTTAAAGGAACAGGGACTATTAATTCCCTGTAACAGTCCTTGCAACACTCCTATTTCGGGTATGAAGAAATCGAATGGTAAATGGAGACTAGTTCAAGATTTACAAATAATAAATGAGGCTGTAGTTCCTTTACACCCCGTGGTGCCTAATCCTTATACTCTATTGTCTGAAATTCCTGAACGGGCCAA
>NW_011458565.1:0-503 GCF_000754665.1 Bison bison bison | reverse complement strand
AAGAACCCCGCTCTGCTCTCGAATCGCGACGGGTATCTCTTGGAGCTCACTGGGTGGACCCAAGGGAGTCAAGCTCCTGAGGCGTTTGGAGAGAGGTCGCGAGATTGGTCTCTAGGACATGCAGGAGCGAAGGCCCTCATTGCTCGATACGGGGGAATCTCGGGGTGTTCTAGAGCGGGGCCCCAGTGTGCGGTTTCTCACGAGGTACGACGGCGAGGTCAGTGAGCCTCTCGTGGGGGCGCCAGGGAATCGGGGTCTCCATGCGAGTGGCAGGGGGAGCGCATCACAGCTCCCGAGCCATGGTAGGGGAATCTGGCCTCGAGACGTGTTGAAGAAGGTCTCTCGAGGTCTTTCTTGGGTTGAGGTAGGAAACCCTGGGTTCCCTCGACTTGTGCAGGTGACCTCAGGGGGCTTCTCATGGTGGCTCTGAGAAGCCAGGGAAACTGGAGGTGGGAGGGGCCTCTCGGGACTCCACTGGGTTTGATGCATTGGAAGAGGGCCTC
>NW_011458564.1:0-526 GCF_000754665.1 Bison bison bison | reverse complement strand
GCACTTTATTTTTCTAAAGTAGTTTTTATACCTTAAGTTATGCATAGAGGATAATGGGGAAGGGGGTAGAGTCTTGCAGCAAACCAGGCTTTCTTCCTGCAAACTTACCATATGCAAAAGCTTAGGTGATTTGCATCATCTTCTGGCCCGGAGGCCTGTTAACAATTTAAGACCTTTTCTTCAGAAAACTTATTTTTCTCTAAAGGTGGTTGGTCAGGAACCACCCTCCAAAAAAAGCATTAGATAAAGTTGCATTCCTACAGAGCAATGGTGTGGTGGGCTATAACAAGAAAAAGAATTAACTCAAGGGTCCCAGGTTACAAACATTAAAGCTACTACTTACACCAATTATATTAATCAATACACTGCCAGGGACACAGCAGGTAAGGGATATGGAACCTTAGCAGCAAACAATGGCCCAAACAAGTGAAAAACCATTCACCAATACAATTTCTAATCAATCTTTTAACTACTCAAAAGAATCTGTGTTTAGACAGTTTAGAACATCTCCTGCCTCTCACAGTTG
>NW_011458563.1:0-528 GCF_000754665.1 Bison bison bison | reverse complement strand
CACACACATGCACACACACGCACACATGCACACACACACGGTGACTATGGGAGGTGATGGATATGTTACATAGTTTGATTGTGGTAAGCATCCCACAATGTGTACATATACTAAAACATCACCTTAAATATATACATTTTTTTTGTTAAAAAACCCTCTTGTAGTAGACTGTAATCTCCATTATAGTCAAGACTTGTCTTTATACCTGTAATACAGACCTAATAAGTCTTTAGTGAAGTTGTGCAATGGTGACAGTGTGAAGAATGGCTTTGAAGATGGGATTGGAGGTGTGTTACCACTGGAACTTTACCAGAGGACCTATCCTTGCCTTTAAGCATGACACTAGAAGCACACACTGGGGGTAAGGGCCAGAAGCCCTTTTTCTTCCCCTTTATCCAAAGAAAAATTAAAGGGGAACATGCAAGGACAGCCATTAAGGGGGAAAGACGTCATGAAAAAACAACAGCAAGGTTTGTATGTAGAAGGAGGGAAGGCAACTTGCTTTGTCTTGTAATTTTTTTGTATGTT
>NW_011458562.1:0-518 GCF_000754665.1 Bison bison bison | reverse complement strand
GAGACCGGCCTCAGTCCTGAGGTGCGACCGGAAGGTCGGAACCCTTCCAGACAAAGGCAGGGGAGTCGACCGTCCTGTCGAGATCAGGAGGGTAGAAGGGGCTCAGAGGAAGTGGTGCCGGAAAACATCGGTGTTCCTCTCCAGGGAGACCGGGATGCCGGGAACTTTGTGGGGCGCATCAAGGGTGCCAAGTACCGTTTCGACCTCCAATTCCTAACGTGGGACTTCTCCTGAGACGCTCGTAGCGGGACATGGCTTCATCTTGCGAGTGACGGGGAACCGACGTGGTTTTTCTCGAGTTGCGGCGGGATTCTCGAGTTACGACGGGGAATTCGGGATGCCTCTTGTGTTGCCCGGGAAATCCAATCTTCCATTCGAGTTGCGAAGGAAACGCTGGGGATTAGCTCGTCGAGTGACTGCAGGGCCAATAGACGTCAGTCTAGGCTTGTGTCCAGAAGACCAATGTTCCTCTCCAGGGGCGACCGGGATCTCGGGGTTGCATTCCAGACGCACCCGAG
>NW_011458561.1:0-532 GCF_000754665.1 Bison bison bison | reverse complement strand
TTTTCCGGACGATGCACGGGCGAGTCACTGCCCCTTCGTGTTGACTTCATTCGACAGGGTGGAGTTCGGAGAGGTGTCCGGGCATCGGGTTCTGATCATAGGGGACCGGGAAATTGGGGTGCTTCCCAATGTGGAAGCACCCACGAGGCCACGTCTGGAATGTCGTCGTGAGACCGGCCTCATCCTGAGGTGCGACCGGAAGGTCGGGAACCCCTTCCAGACAAAGCAGGGGAGTCGACCCTCCTGTCGAGATCAGGAGGGTAGAAGGGGCTCAGAGGAAGTGGTGCCGGAAAACCTCGGTGTTCCTCTCCAGGGAGACCGGGATGCCGGGGAACTTCGTGGGGGCGCATCAAGGGTGCCAAGTACCGTTTCGGCCTCCAATTCCTAACGTGGGACTTCTCCTGAGACGCTGTAGCGGGAAAGGGCTTCATCTTGCGATGACGGGGGAACCACGTGGTTTTTCTCGAGTTGCGGCGGGATTCTCGAGTTACGACAGGGCATTCAGGATGCCTCTTGTGCTGGCCCAGGGAAG
>NW_011458560.1:0-509 GCF_000754665.1 Bison bison bison | reverse complement strand
GGGCTTCATCTTGCGAGTGACGGGGGAACCACGTGGTTTTTCTCGAGTTGCGGCGGGATTCTCGAGTTACGATGGGGAATTCGGGATGCCTCTTGTGTTGGCCCAGGGAAGTCCAATCTCCCATCCGAGTTGCGAAGGAAAGCTGGGGATTGCTCTCGAGTGACTGCAGGGCCAATAGACCTCATCTAGGCTTGTGTCCAGAAGCCAATGTTCCTCTCCAGGGGCGACCGGGATCTCGGGGTTGCATTCCAGACGCACCCGGGGAATCAGGCATTCATCTCGAGTGGAAGCAAAGAACCCCGCTCTGCTCTCGAGTCGCGACGGGTATCTCTTGGAGCTCACTGGGTGGACTAAAGGGAGTCAAGCCTCCTGAGGCGTTTGGAGAGAGGTCGCGAGGTTGGCCTCTAGGCCATGCAGGAGACGAAGGCCCTCATCTCCGCGATGACGGGGGAGTCTCGGGGTGGTTCTCGAGCGGCGGCCCCAGGGTGCGATTTCTCACGAGGTACGAC
>NW_011458559.1:0-789 GCF_000754665.1 Bison bison bison | reverse complement strand
AGCACCACTCTGGCTGTGGAGCTGCCTCCCCAAGCCAGGGGCACCGGGACCCTGATTCCCTCCGTGCGGCGCTTAGTCTGGGCGGGAAGCACCAGCTTGGGAATGCAGCCTGGGGCCCTTCCTTACCCTCGGAAAGAGCTCTCCCTGCGGGAGGCTTTGGCAGTGTGCACACCCCCAGCCCCTAAGCCCTCTGCAAGGACGCCTGGCTCCTAGGTCCGAAGGGAAGGCGAGAGCTGAGCTGAGGCACCAGTCAGGCACCACTCACGTCTCCCACACTCCCGCAGCCTGCTCCTTCCCGGGCGCGAACGCTAGAAGCTGGGCAGGGCTTGGGGAGGCTCGCCCAGGCCAGAGCAGCCTCTCGGCCGGGGCTCTGTGCTATCGCCCTGGGCGCAGACCTGGAGCTCCGCCGGTGTGGAAGCTCACTCGATCCTTCCCAGTACAGGCTTGCAAGCACCCGCCGGCAGCCAGCCTCTTCTCTCCCGCGTTACGGGCACTGGGCTCCAAACCTGGGACCAAAGTACTGCCCGGAGCTCACTGATCAGGGGCTGGTTCCCCGGCGCTGCGTCTGTGCTAGGGACCCCAAACACACAGGGGAAGCCCGCACAGCACATCCACCTGCCTCTAGGCGGGAGGACAGCTCCAGGGAAGGCCCTGTCTGGCAGGCGCTTTCTGGGGCACAAACGGAGCAACACTCTGGCTGTGGAGCTGCCTCCCCAAGCCAGGGACACCGGGACCCTGATTCCCTCCGTGCGGTGCTTAGTCTCGGCGGGGAAGCACCAGCTTGGGAAT
>NW_011458558.1:0-505 GCF_000754665.1 Bison bison bison | reverse complement strand
TGGAACCACCCACCGAGGCCACGTCTGGAATGTCGTCGTGAGACCGGCCTCATCCTGAGGTGCGACCGGAAGGTCGGGAACCCCTTCCAGACAAAGCAGAGGAGTCGACCTCATGTCCAGATCAGGAGGGTAGAAGAGGCTCAGAGGAAGTGGTGCCCGGAAAACTTCGGTGTTCCTCTCGAGGGAGACCGGGATGTCAGGGCACTTTGTGGGTCGCATCAAGGGTGACAAGTACCGTTTCGAACTCCAATTCCTAAAGTGGGACTTCTCCTGAGACGCTGTAGCGACACAGGGCTACATGTTGCGATGACGGGGGAACCACGTGGTTTTTCTCGAGGTGTAGCAGGATTCTCGAATTACGACGGGGAATTCGGGATGCCTCTTGTGTTGGCCCAGGGAAGTCCAATCTTCCATTCGAGTTGCGAAGGAAAGCTGGGGATTGCTCTCGAGTGACTGCAGGGCCAACAGACCTCATCTAGGCTTCTGTCCAGAAGCCAGTGTTCCT
>NW_011458557.1:0-542 GCF_000754665.1 Bison bison bison | reverse complement strand
ACTCGAGATGAATGCCTGTCTCCCCGGGTGCTTCTGGAATGCAACCTCGAGATCCCTCTCGGCCCTGGAGAGGAATATTGACTTCTGGACACAAGCCTAGATGAGGTCTATTGGCCTTGCAGTCACTCGAGAGCAATCCCCAGCTTTCCTTCGCAACTCGAATGGAAGATTGGACTTCCCTGGGCCAACCAAGAGGCATCCTGAATTCCCCGTCGTAACTCGAGAATCCCGCCGCAACTCGAGAAAAACCACGTGGTTCCCCCATCATAGCAAGATGAAGCCCTTTCCCCCTATAGCGTCTCAGGAGAAGTCCCACGTTAGGAAATGGAGGTCGAAACGGTAATTGGCACCCTTGATGCGACCCACAAAGTTCCCCGACATCCTGGTCTACCTGGAGAGGAACACCGAGGTTTTCTGGCACCCTTCCTCTGAACCCCTTCTACCCTCCTGATCTCGATAGGAGGGTCGACTCCCCTGCTTTGTCGGGAAGGGGTTCCCGACCTTCTGGTCGCACCTCAGGATGAGGCCGGTCTCACGACGAC
>NW_011458556.1:0-503 GCF_000754665.1 Bison bison bison | reverse complement strand
ATAGTCCAACTCTCACATCCATATATGACCACGGAAAAACCATAGCCTTGACTAGATGAACCTTTGTTGGCAAAGTAATGTCTCTGCTTTTGAATATGCTATCTTGGTTGGTCATAACTTTCCTTCCAAGGAGTAAGCATCTTTTAATTTCATAAATACAAAAAAGCTAAAATTAACAATCTAGAGCAGAGTTTAGAATTTCAAAAATACAAATGTTAAAGAAAAGAAGAAAAAAAAAAACGAAGGTCACAAAAGTTATAAAAAATATATATATGAAGTTTGCTTTTTAAAAAAATGGGTCTTTTTTTTTGCAAAGTAATAGTAGGTTATAAAAGTGAAAATTAAAGGAGTAATAGAGGACTTAAAATTTTAAAAAAAATTAAAGAAAGAATGATCATAAAAATAGTAAAAAAAATATATAGGGCTTTCTCTGATGTTGTTTTGGGTATTGTGGGTTCAGTTCATTTTCAGCTAGTTCCTTGTTCTGGCTTATATTTCTCAAG
>NW_011458555.1:0-512 GCF_000754665.1 Bison bison bison | reverse complement strand
GACAAACCATTAGCCAGACTCATCAAGGAACAAAAGGGAGAAAAATCAAATCAATAAAATTAGAAATGAAAATGGAGAGATCACAACAGACAACACAGAAATACAAAGGATCATAAGAGACTACTATCAACAATTATATGCCAATAAAATGGACAACGTGGAAGAAATGGACAAATTCTTAGAAAAGTACAACTTTCCAAAACTCGACCAGGAAGAAATAGAAAATCTTAACAGAACCATCACAAGCACGGAAATTGAAACTGTAATCAAAAATCTTCCAGCAAACAAAAGCCCAGGTCCAGATGGCTTCACAGCTGAATTCTACCAAAAATTTAGAGAAGAACTAACACCTATCCTGCTCAAACTCTTCCAGAAAATTGCAGAGGAAGGTAAACTTCCAAACTCATTCTATGAGGCCACCATCACCCTAATACCAAAACTTGACAAAGATCCCACAAAAAAAGAAAACTACAGGCCAATATCACTGATGAACATAGATGCAAAAATCCTTA
>NW_011458554.1:0-528 GCF_000754665.1 Bison bison bison | reverse complement strand
AAGGAAAAGAAACGAAAGAAAGAGAAGGTAGTAAGAAGGAAGAAGGGAGAATGAAAGAGGGAAACAAGAAGGAAATAGATAGAAAGTAAAAGAGAAGAGAAGAGGAGGAAAAAGATAGAGTGAGGGAAAGAAAACTTGAGAAAGATTTAAAGAGAAGAAGGAAGAAAAAATCAGCAGAGGAGAGAGGAGAGGACTTACAGGACACTGTGGCCAGACGCCCTGGCGAGCTACCTCCCCCTCTGCGCAAACTTTTAAAAAATGTATCCACCACTTTCTGATTTGGGGCGATAGCCGCCGCCTCCGTTTGCGCCTTCCAGGGCCCAAGAGTTTCCCACTTTGCCCCCAAAGCCTCTCAAAGTGTTGCCTAAGCCTGAAAAAGATAAAAAGTTTTTTAAACAGTGGAGCTTTTAAAACAGACTGCATGCACAATATGCAGAGCGTGCTCCTTGGAGAAAACCCCGTCAGGGGGGTCTCACCCAGGCTAAGAGAAAAGCCAAACGGTAAGGGGATTTAGCAACAATATTAACC
>NW_011458553.1:0-556 GCF_000754665.1 Bison bison bison | reverse complement strand
CAGTCAGCACCATGGTGCACCAAGCCACATTAAAGGGCGAATTTACAGGACAGTAAAGAAAAGCTGTGTGCACTGATGTATAGAACAGTCTTATGGACTCTGTGGGAGAGGGAGGGGGTGGGAAGATTTGGGAGAATGGCATTGAAACATGTAAAATATCATGTAAGAAACGAGTTGCCAGTCCAGGTTCGATGCACGATACTGGATGCTTGGGGGCTAGTGCACTGGGGACGGCCCAGGAGGGATGGTATGGGGAGGGAGGAGGGAGGAGGGTTCAGGAGTGGGGAACACATGTATACCTGTGGCGGATTCTATTTTGATTATTTGGACAAAACTAATACAATTATAGTAAAAGTTTAAAAATAAAATAAAATTAGGAAAAAAAAAAAACAGATTAAATGCAAATGAAACATTAAGTAGATTAAATACCAGATTACACAAATATGAGAATCAGCTGTCTCTTAAGACATTTTTTTTTTGTTTTTAGAAAAATAGTTATTTTCACAAAATATGTTAAGTATTTTAAGTAGTTTATTATTGTTATTTTAAAATATAT
>NW_011458552.1:0-533 GCF_000754665.1 Bison bison bison | reverse complement strand
GAATTCAGCCAGAAGGTAAGAGAAAGAACGACATGGTGAGACCAAGTTTTAGGTGAACAAGGCCCGCACTTTATTTTTTCAAAGTAGTTTTTTATACCTTAAGTTATGCATAGAGGGTAATGGGGGAAGGGGTAGAGTCTTGCAGCAAACCAGGCTTTCTTCCTGCAAACTTATCATATGCAAAAGCTTCGGTGATTTGCATCATCTTCTGGCCCGGAGGCCTGTTAACATTTTAAGACCTTTTCTTCAGAAAACTTATTTTTCTCTAAAGGTGGTTGGTCAGGAGCCACCCTCCAAAAAAGCATTAGATAAAGTTGCATTCCTACAGAGCAAAGGTGTTTTGGGCTATAACAAGAAAAAGAATTAACTCAAGGGTCCCAGGTTACAAACATTAAAGCTACTACTTACAGCAATTATATTAATCAATACACTGCCAGGGACACAGCAGGTAAGGGATATGGAAACTGAGCAGCAAACAATGGCCCAACAAGTGAAAAACCATTCACCAATACAATTTCTAATCAATCTTTTAA
>NW_011458551.1:0-500 GCF_000754665.1 Bison bison bison | reverse complement strand
TGCTGCTGCTGCTAAGTCACTTCAGTCGTGTCCGACTCTGTGCGGCCCCATAGACAGCAGCCCACCAGGCTCCCCCATCCCTGGGATTCTCCAGGCAAGAACACTGGAGTGGGTTGCCATTTCCCTCTCCAATGAATGAAAGTGAAAAGTGAAAGTGAAGTCCCTCAGTTGTGTCCGACCCTCAGCGACCCCACGGACTGCAGCCTTCCAGGCTCCTCCGTCCATGGGATTTTCCAGGCAATAGAAGGATATAATTTATAATATTAATAATCCAAAATATCAAATTATCTAATTAATAATAGAAATATGTAGCACAAGTATGAGGAAAACTCAAACTACCAAGGTCCATAAAAGACTTAAATAAAAAGACAGTTCTTAATCTTACATCTAATGATAAATATTTTTAAAATGTCAATTCTTCCTATGAGGATTTATAAGTGCATTCGGTTCAGTTCAGTTCAGTCGCTCAGTCATGTCTGACTCTACACTAAATGGATGTT
>NW_011458550.1:0-513 GCF_000754665.1 Bison bison bison | reverse complement strand
GGGGGAGCGCGTCATTGCTCTCAAGTCGTAGTAGGGGAATCTGGCCTCGAGACGTGTTGAAGGTCTCTCGAGGTCTTTCTCGGGTTGAGGCATGACACCCTGGGGTCTCTCGACTTGTGCAGGTGACCTCAGGGGGCTTCTCATGGTGGCTCTGAGAAGTCAGGGAAACTGGAGGTGGGAGGGGCCTCTCGGCACTCCACTGTGTTTGGTGCATTGGAAGAGGGCCTCATCTCCAGTTGAGGCAGGAACCTCAGGGTTCCTCTGATTTCAGACTCCGATCCCAGGGTCCCTGCAGACTTGGGAAAGGAGAGTCAGGCCCCGTCTTGGGTTGAGGCATGGAACTCCGCTTGCCTCTCGAGGTGTTCCCGGGGAGACAGGCCACTTGTCGAGCGGTATTTGGAACCTGGGGGTTTTTTCCCGACGATGCACGGGCGAGTCACTACCCCTTCGTGTTGACTTCATTCACAGGGTGGAGTTCAAAGAGGTGTCCGGGCATCGGGTTCTTATCAAGAG
>NW_011458549.1:0-504 GCF_000754665.1 Bison bison bison | reverse complement strand
CAGTCCAAGGGGCTCTCAAGAGTCTTCTTGAGAGAACACCACAGTTCAAAAGCATCAATTCTTTGGTGCTCCGCTTTCTTTATGTTTCAACTCTCACGTCCATACATGACTACTGGGAAAACCATAGTTTTGGCTAGACAGACCTTTGTCGGCAAAGTAATGTCTCTACTTTTTAATATGCTGTCTATTGGACAAGGTAATCTTAAGGAGTTGCCCTGAGCTTGACTAAACTTTAGTCAGGTTTCTTTCTGACCTACCTTTTTATTTGTTAGAAAACTTGAAATTGTAAACCTTCTCTGCCTCTTTGAGATGTAATCTTCTACAACCCAGGAATGCCTTTCTCAAGGATCTAGGACCAAACCCTTGAAAATATAATCACCAAATTAAAAAAAAAAATGATGACTCTGTCCTCCATTCTTGATAGGAAGGCAGGAACCTAACTCAATAGGCACAAATGAGCAAACATGGCCTAATCACCTGTGATCCTTAGTATCTTAGGGTGCT
>NW_011458548.1:0-511 GCF_000754665.1 Bison bison bison | reverse complement strand
CATTAGATAAAAGTTGCATTCCTACAGAGCAAAGGTGTGGTGGGCTATAACAATAAAAAAAAGAATTAACTCAAGGGTCCCAGGTTACAAACATTTAAAGCTACTACTTACACCAATTATATTAATCAATACACTGCCAGGGACACAGCAGGTAAGGGATATGGAAACTTAGCAGCAAACAATGGCCCAACAAGTGAAAAACCATTCACCAATACAATTTCTATCAAACTTTTAACTACTCAAAGAATCTGTGTTTAGACAGTTTAGAACATCTCCTGCCTCTCACAGTTGGGAGGCTCTGAACAATCACATGTGGACCGGAAAAACCTATTCAGGCAGGCTAGAGGATTTCCAAAGGAGTTTGTAGGTTAAACACTGTCACACCAGGAATTATTAACTAGGAACTGTAAGCTAACTTCTTTTTCAGAGAGAGGTAGGTGGGGAGACGACCCCCGTAAAGTCAGTAGGTTTAGGTAGAAAGCACAAGTAGAAAGTAGGCAGACTCTGGTTT
>NW_011458547.1:0-505 GCF_000754665.1 Bison bison bison | reverse complement strand
CTTCATATAAGGCCTATTCTGTCTGGTTTTCTGCTGAGATAGCTGAGGGATAACACCCTGAAACTTGGTACAAGTCTTATTGTGTGACTGAAATGTCTCTGAGTGACACCCCTGAACTCTTTGGAGGACATTGGCCTGCCTAAATAATGCCATGAAGCATCCCCTTCCAGCTTTCTGAGGCTTAACAAAGAATTTTACACTCACTCATCTTTAGACCACGTTTATTAAAAATAAATAAATAAATAAGAATTGATGTATAGGTGTTATAAAATGTTATATTTAGACCACCTTATCTCAATGCCCTGGATAGAACCTGGCTTGAGAGCCATTAATTTTAGCATCCTCTGTCATGGTAAAAGACTGGAAAATTTCGAATTCAGCAAGTTCTGTCTTATTTTTTAATATTTTCTCTTAAATATATTTTTTTAATTTCCCTTTATATTTTACTATAGGCAGCAAGAAGAAACCAGGAAGCACTTTTGGCTGTTTGGCTGGAAATCTCCTT
>NW_011458546.1:0-516 GCF_000754665.1 Bison bison bison | reverse complement strand
CGTCATTGCTCTCGAGTCATGTAGGGAACCTGGCCTCGAGACGTGTTGAAGAAGGTCTCTCGAGGTCTTTCTCGGGTTGAGGCAGGAAACCCTGGCTTCCCTCGACTTGTGCAGGTGACCTTAGTGGGCTTCTCATGGTGGCTCTGAGAAGTCAGGGAAACTGGTGGTGGGGGGGAGCCTCTCGGGACTCCACGGGGTTTGGTGCATTGGAAGAGGGCCTCATCTCCAGTTGAGGCAGGAACCTCAGGGTTCCTCTGATTTCAGACTCCGATCGCAGGGTCCCTGCAGACTGGGGACAGGAGAGTCAGGCCTCGTCTTGGGTTGAGGCATGGATCTCCGCTTGCCTCTCGAGGTGTCCCCGGGGAGAGAGGCCACTTGTCAAGCGGTATTTGGAACCTGGGGGTCTTTTCCGGACGATGCACGGGCGAGTCACTGCCCCTTCGTGTTGACTTCATTCACAGGGTGGAGTTCGGAGAGGTGTCCGGGCATCGGGTTCTTATCAAGAGGGGACCGGGA
>NW_011458545.1:0-504 GCF_000754665.1 Bison bison bison | reverse complement strand
GCACAGGCGAGTCACTGCCCCTTCGTGTTACTTCATTCACAGGGTGGAGTTGAAAGAGGTGTCCGGGCATCGGGTCTTATCAAGAGGGACCGGGAAATCGGGGGCCTTCGGAATGTGGAACCACCCACGAGGCCACGTCTGGAATGTCGTCGTGAGACCGGCCTCATCCTGAGGTGCGACCGGAAGGTCGGGAACCCCTTCCAGACAAAGCAGAGGAGTCGACCCTCCTGTCCAGATCAGGAGGGTAGAAGAGGCTCAGAGGAAGTGGTGCCGGAAAACTTCGGTGTTCCTCTCGAGGGAGACCGGGATGTAGGGGGGCTTTGTGGGTCGCATCAAGGGTGACAAGTACCGTTTCGAACTCCAATTCCTAAAGTGGGACTTCTCCTGAGACGCTGTAGCGGCACAGGGCTACATCTTGCGATGACGGGGGAACCACGTGGTTTTTCTCGAGGTGTAGCAGGATGCTCGAATTACGACGGGGAATTCAGGATGCCTCTTGTGTTG
>NW_011458544.1:0-517 GCF_000754665.1 Bison bison bison | reverse complement strand
GTCCTTTCACTAGATTCTCTCATATCCAAAGGGTAGTAATCTCTGGATCTGTGGACTTATATCTTTCCCTTGACATCCTTCTATGGATCATCCCTACCTGTGGTTTCTTTACAGACTGGGGCCTGGTAGACCGGAGTCAATGAAAAGAAAGCAAAAGACAGAGACTAATATTCCCTGGGTTACATGGAAAACCAATAAAGCCCTAGAATAGGGCTTGTACCTCTCACTAAGGCACAAGGCGTCCTCTCAAGGAGGGTCTTGGAAGCCCGGGCAGGGAAGTGAGCTTGGCAGGCCTCCATGCTCCAAAGAACTAGCCAGAGAGACAAAGAAGGACACGGGAGACCCAAGTCTCTAGTGGAACAAGGGTGCATTATTCATGTTTGTGTGAGTTTTTATATTTTTATACAAGGAAGCTTTAGGACAAAAAAAAAAGAAAAGAACAAAAGCCAGATGTATAACAATGGTTACCAAGGGAATAACAAGGAATAACAATTGCCACAAGGCCAGAAGACAATCC
>NW_011458543.1:0-533 GCF_000754665.1 Bison bison bison | reverse complement strand
AGCAGTCCGACTCCCAGGCATAGATCACCCACGGTTAAGTGAACAAGATAGACTGCCCCTTTGGGCACATCTATCTGTGCGTGCGCGCGCACATGCGCATGCGCGATCGCCTGCGAGGCAGGGGGTGGGGCGGGGGCGGGGGCTCTGGCTGGAGTCGGTGCAAGCCCCGGGATTGCCTGAGGCAAGCCAAAGGAGCCCCAGGTGGAGACGGGACTGCCGGTCGTCGGGTGTCCTGGAAGCCGAATGCGAATGCGGAGGGGCTCGCGGGCCGCGCGGAGGCAACCCAGGTCTGCAGCGGGAGTCGGGGCCCCGGCCACCCGCTCCCCGCGTCCCAGGAGGGGCTGGGGCTGCGGGGGGGATCCAAGAATCGGGACGCGCGGCGGGGGCTAAAGGACCTCTTCTGGTAGGCAAAAAGCCTCGAGCACCCGGGATTCCCAGGTGGTCTCCCATCCAAGATACTAACCAGGCCCGACCCTGCTTAGCTTCCGAGATCAGACGAGATCGGGCGCCTTCAGGCTGATCCGGCCTGAGAC
>NW_011458542.1:0-505 GCF_000754665.1 Bison bison bison | reverse complement strand
GTCTCAGGAGAAGTCCCACGTTAGGTATTGGAGGTCGAAACGGTACTTGGCACCCTTGATGTGACCCCACAAAGTTCCCCGACATCCCGGTCTCCCTCGAGAGGAACACCGAAGGTTTCCGGCACAATTTCCTCTGAGCCCCTTCTACCCTCCTGATCTGGACAGGAGGGTCGACTCCCCTGCTTTGTCTGGAAGGGGTTCCCGACCTTCCAGTCGCACCTCAGGATGAGGCCGGTCTCACGACGACATTCCAGACGTGGCCTCATGGGTGGTTCCACATTTTGAAGGACCCCGATTTCCCGGTCCCCTCTTGATAAGAACCCGATGCCCGGACACCTCTTCGAACTCCACCCTGTGAATGAAGTCAACACGAAGGGGCAGTGACTCGCCCGTGCATCGTCGGGAGAAGAGCCCCAGGTTCCAAATACCGCTCGAAAAGTGGCCTGTCTCCCCGGGAACCCCTCGAGAGGCAAGCGGAGTTCCATGCCTCAACACAAGACGAGGC
>NW_011458541.1:0-552 GCF_000754665.1 Bison bison bison | reverse complement strand
ACTTCCCTGGGCCAACACAAGAGGCATCCCGAATTGCCCGTCGTAACTCGAGAATCCCGCCGCAACTCGAGAAAAACCACGTGGTTCCCCCCGTCATCGCAAGATGAAGCCCTTTCCCGCTACAGTGTCCCAGGAGAAGTCCCACGTTAGGAATTGCAGGTCGAAACGGTACTTGGCACCCTTGATGCGCCCCCACAAAGTTCCCCGGCATCCCGGTCTCCCTGGAGAGGAACACCGAGGTTTTCCGGCACCACTTCCTCTGAGCCCCTTCTACCCTCCTGATCTCGACAGGAGGGTCGACTCCACTGCTTTGTCTGGAAGGGGTTCCCGACCTTCCGGTCGCACCTCAGGATGAGGCCGGTCTCACGACGACATTTCAGACGTGGCCTCGTGGGTGCTTCCACATTGCGAAGCACCCCGATTTCCCGGTCCCCTCTTGGTAAGAACCCGATACCCGGACACCTCTCCGAACTCCACCCTGTGAATGAAGTCAACACGAAGGGGCAGTGACTCGCCCGTGCATCGTCCGGAAAAGACCCCCAGGTTCCAAAT
>NW_011458540.1:0-517 GCF_000754665.1 Bison bison bison | reverse complement strand
CTTCTGGACACAAGCCTAGATGAGGTCTATTGGCCCTGCAGTCACTCGAGAGCAATCCCCCAGCTTTCCTTCGCAACTCGAATGGAAGATTGGACTTCCCTGGGCCAACACAAGAGCATCCTGAATTCCCCGTCGTAACTCGAGAATCCTGCCGCAACTCGAGAAAATCCACGTGGTTCCCCCGTCATCGCAAGATGAAGCCCTTTCCCGCTACAGCGTCTCAGGAGAAGGCCCACTTTAGGAATTGGAGTTCGAAACGGTACTTGTCACCCTTGATGCGACCCACAAAGTGCCCCGACATCCCGGTCTCCCTCGAGAGGAACACCGAAGTTTTCCTGCACCACTTCCTCTGAGCCCCTTCTACCCTCCTGATCTGGACAGGAGGGTCGACTCCCTGCTTTGTCTGGAAGGGGTTCCCAACCTTCCGGTCACACCTCAGGATGAGGCCGGTCTCACGACGACA
The DNA here is from genome assembly GCF_000754665.1 of Bison bison bison. Lineage (NCBI taxonomy): Eukaryota > Metazoa > Chordata > Mammalia > Artiodactyla > Bovidae > Bison > Bison bison. Next base: position 54 of record NW_011458540.1, on the reverse strand, counting down.
TTCCAGACGTGGCCTCGTGGGTGGTTCCACATTCCGAAGGACCCCGATTTCCCG
>NW_011458539.1:0-520 GCF_000754665.1 Bison bison bison | reverse complement strand
AGTCTGCAGGGACCCTGCGATCGGAGTCTGAAATCAGAGGTACCCTGCGGTTCCTACCTCAACTGGAGATGAGGCCCTCTTCCAATGCACCAAACCCCGAGTGGGGTCCCGACGAGGCCCCTCCCACCTCCAGTTTCCCTGGCTTCTCAGAGCCACCATGAGAAGCCCCCTGAGGTCACCTGCACAAGTCGAGGGAACCCAGGGTTTCCTGCCTCAACCCGAGAAAGACCTCGAGAGACCTTCTTCAACAGGTTTCGAGGCCAGATTCCCCTACCATGGCTCGGGAGCAGTGACGCGCTCCCCCTCGCCACTCGCATGGAGACTCGACTTCCCTGGCGCCCCACGAGAGGCTCACTGACCTCGCCGTCGTACCTCGTGAGAAACCGCACACTGGGGCCGCCGCTCGAGAACAACACCGAGATTCCCCCGTCATCGAGAGATGAGGGCCTTCGTCTCCTGCATGGCCTAGAGACCAATCTCGCGACCTCTCTCCAAACGCCTCAGGAGGCTTGACTCCCTT
>NW_011458538.1:0-540 GCF_000754665.1 Bison bison bison | reverse complement strand
CTACACCTGTTCAGTTTATCTCGGACACGACTGAGCGACTTCACTATCACTGTACCTACTATACGTTTATCTATACCTAATAGTCGTATCTACACCTGTTCAGTTTATCTCGGACACGACTGAGCGACTTCACTATCACTGTACCTATATAGTTTATCTATACCTAAATAGTGTATCTACACCTGTTCAGTTTATCTACACCTATAAGGTTTATATACACATGTTCAGTATATCTATACCTATAGTTTATAGTTTATATACGGTCATATATGTTCAGTGTGTGTTCAATTTAACAACCAGGAGGATTATGGAGGTTTGCTTTACGTATTTTTGAGGATTTTTTCCTACCCCATGACTCCTTCAAAGTGAGCAGTCATAATTCCTCAAACAGACAAAAAAAAAAGTGCACCGTTTAGTCAACTGGGTTAAGAACACGTGATGACTGGCCTCCTGTCTGGATTAAGTAAAGGCTTTCTGACAGGGATAGAGAAAGGCCCTTTTCTCCTCCCCCTGGAATTCAGTGTTAACCCCATTTCTTTC
>NW_011458537.1:0-533 GCF_000754665.1 Bison bison bison | reverse complement strand
CTTTCAGAATCTGGAATAGCTCAACTGGAATTCTATCACCGCTGGGGAGCCAGCGTGAGGAACTCCGCCCATGACAAAAGGTCATGAGGAAGGAGGCTCGGCATATGCAAAGGCGGGATCGAGCCTCAGGAGTCCCCCTGGAAATTCTCGAACATCTACCCCCAAAACCAGAGTCTGCCTACTTTCTGCTTTGTGCTTTCACCTACACCTCTGACTTTATGGGGGGCTGTCCCCCACTACCTCTCTCTGAAAAAAGAGTTAGCTTACAGCTCCAGTTAATAATTCCCGGGCGTGACAGTGTTTAACCTACAAACTCCTTTGGAAATCCTCTAGCCTGCCTGAATAGGTTTTTTCGGCCACATGTGATTGTTCAGAGCCTCCCAACTGTGAGAGGCAGGAGATGTTCTAAACTGTCTAAACACAGATTCCTTTGAGTAGTTAAAAGATTGATTAGAAATTGTATTGGTGAAGGGTTTTTTCACTTATTGGGCCAATGTTTGCTGCTAAGTCTCCATACTCCTTACCTACTGTGT
>NW_011458536.1:0-501 GCF_000754665.1 Bison bison bison | reverse complement strand
ACAAAGGTCATGAGGAAGGAGGCTCGGCATACGCAAATGCGGGATCGAGCCTCACGGATTCCACCCGGATATTCTCGAGCATCTCCCCCACAAAAAAAACCAGAGTCTGCCTACTGTATTGCTTTGTGCTCTCACCTCTGATTTCACTGGGGGCTGTCCCCCACCACCATCTCGCTCTCTCTGTCAAAGAGTTAACTTACAGCTCCAATTCATAAAGTTCCTTGTCATTCTCCCTTAACTCCAGCTGAGTCTCCATCTGGAGCGCGGAACCCACCACGCTTACTAATTATGCCTGGGCTGCTAAGACCCACTCGAGAAGCTGTCTAGGGTGAGGCACCTTTTGCTATTCGAGAGGGCCCCTGTGGCCTACGTAAGTGGTGCAAACTTCTTGTCTTGAAGTTTGATTGGTCTTCCGAGTAAACCAAGCTACTCAGTCTCTTTTCTCCACCGAATTTTCCTACTGAGCTCTCCTCATACTATTATTCTTGACATCTCTGATTA
>NW_011458535.1:0-503 GCF_000754665.1 Bison bison bison | reverse complement strand
CCCCCGTCGGAGTCCCCGACGAGGCCCCTCCCACCTCCAGTTTCCCTGGCTTCTCAGAGCCACCATGAGAATCCCCCTGAGGTCACCTGCACAAGTCGAGGGAACCCAGGGTTTCCTGCCTCAACCCGAGAAAGACCTCGAGAGACCTTCTTCAACACGTCTCGAGGCCAGATTCCCCTACCATGGCTCGGGAGCAATGACGGGCTCCCCCCTCGCCACTCGCATGGAGACCCGACTTCCCTGGCGCCCCACGAGAGGCTCACTGACCTCGCCGTCGTACCTCGTGAGAAACCGCACACTGGGGCCGCCGCTCGAGAACAACCCCGAGATTCCCCCGTCATCGAGAGAGGAGGGCCTTCGTCTCCTGCATGGCCTAGAGACCAATCTCGCGACCTCTCTCCAAACGCCTCAGGAGTCTTGACTCCCTTGAGTCCACCCAGTGAGCTCCAAGAGATACCCGTCGCGATTCGAGAGCAGAGCGGGGTTCTTTGCTTCCACTCGAG
>NW_011458534.1:0-509 GCF_000754665.1 Bison bison bison | reverse complement strand
CAGAGGCAGAAGATAAGATTAGTGAATTAGAAGATAGAATGGTAGAAATAAAGGAATCAGAGAGGATAAAAGAAAAACGAATTAAAAGAAATGAGGACAATCTCAGAGACCTCCAGGACAATATTAAACGCTACAACGTTCGAATCATAGGGGTTCCAGAAGAAGAAGACAAAAAGAAAGACCATGAGAAAATACTTGGGGAGATAATAGTTGAAAACTTTCCTAAAATGGGGAAGGAAATAATCACTCAAGTCCAAGAAACCCAGAGAGTCCCAAACAGGATAAACCCAAGGCGAAACACCCCAAGACACATATTAATCAAATTAGCAAAGATCAAACACAAAGAACAAATATTAAAAGCAGCAAGGGAAAAACAACAAATAACACACAAGGGAATTCCCATAAGGATAACAGCTGATCTTTCAATAGAAATTCTTCAAGCCAGGAGGGAATGGCAAGACATACTTAAAGTGGTGAAAGAAAATAACCTACAGCCCAGATTATTGTAC
>NW_011458533.1:0-508 GCF_000754665.1 Bison bison bison | reverse complement strand
TCCTGAGGCGTTTGGAGAGAGGTCGCGAGGCTGGCCTCTAGGTCATGCAGGAGACGAAGGCCCTCATCTCCGCGATGACGGGGGAGTCTCGGGGTGGTTCTCGAGCGGCGGCCCCAGGTGCGGTTTCTGACGAGATACGACGGCGAGGTCAGTGAGCCTCTCGTGGGGCGCCAGGGAAGTCGGGTCTCCATGCGAGTGGCAGGGGGAGCGCGTCATTGCTCTCGAGTCATGGTAGGGGAATCTGGCCTCGAGACGTGTTGAAGAAGGTCTCTCGAGGTCCTTCTCGGGTTGAGGCAGGAAACCCTGGCTTCCCTCGACTTGTGCAGGTGACCTCAGGGGGCTTCTCATGGTGGCTCTGAGAAGTCAGGGAAACTGGAGGTGGGAGGGGCCTCTCGGGACTCCCCTGCGTTTGGTACATTGGAAGAGGGCCTCATCTCCAGTTGAGGCAGGAACCTCAGGGTTCCTCTGATTTCGGACTCCGATCGCAGGGTCCCTGCAGACTGGGGAC
>NW_011458532.1:0-598 GCF_000754665.1 Bison bison bison | reverse complement strand
TGTCTGGAAGGGGTTCCCGACCTTCCGGTCGCACCTCAGGATGAGGCCGGTCTCAGGAAGACATTCCAGACGTGGCCTCGTGGGTGGTTCCACGTTCCGTAGGACCCCGATTTCCCGGTCCCCTCTTGATAAGAACAAGATGCCCGGACACCTCTCCGAACTCCACCCTGTGAATGAAGTCAACACGAAGGGGCAGGTTTTCCGTGCATCGTTCGGAAAAAACCCAGGTTCCAAATACAGCTCGACAAGCGGCCTCTCTCCACGGGGACATCTCGAGAGGCAAGCGGAGTTCCATGCCTCAACCCAAGACGAGGCCTGACTCTCCTGTCCCCAGTCTGCAGGGACCCTGCGATCGGAGTCTGAAATCAGAGGAACCCTGCGGTTCCTGCCTCAGCTGGAGATGAGGCCCTCTTCCAATGCACCAAACCCAGTGGTGTCCCGAGAGGCCCCTCCCACCTCCAGTTTCCCTGGCTTCTCAGAGCCAACATGAGAAGCCCCCTGAGGTCACCTGCACAAGATGAGGGAACCCAGGGTTTCCTGCCTCAACCCGAGAAAGACCTCGAGAGACCTTCTTCAACACGTCTCGAGGCCAGATTCC
>NW_011458531.1:0-810 GCF_000754665.1 Bison bison bison | reverse complement strand
GATTCCCTCCGTGCGGCGCTTAGTCTGGCGGGGAAGCACCAGGCTTGGGAATGCAGCCTGGGGCGCTTCCTTTCCCTCGGAAAGAGCTCTCCCTGCGGGAGGCTTTGGCAGTGTGCACACCCCCAGCCCCTAAGCCCTCTGCAAGGACGCCTGGCTCCTAGGTCCGAAGGGAAGGCGAGAGCTGAGCTGAGGCACCAGTCAGGCACCAGTCACGTCTCCCACACTCCCGCAGCCTGCTCCTTCCCGGGCGCGAACGCTAGAAGTTGGGCAGGGCTTGGGGAGGCTCGCCCAGGCCAGAGCAGCCTCTCGGCCGGGTCCCTGTGCTATGGCGCCTGGGCGCAGAGCTGGAGCTCCGCCGGTGTGGAAGCTCACTCGGTCCTTCCCAGTAACAGGCTTGCAAGCACCCGCCGGCAGCCAGCCTCTTCTCTCCCGCGTTCCGGGCATTGGGCTCCAAACCTGGGACCAAAGTACTGCCCGGAGCTCACTGATCATGGGCTGGTTCCCCTGCGCTGCGGCTGTGCTAGGGAGCCCAAACGCACAGGGGAAGCCCGCAGAGCACATCCACCTGCCTCTTGGAGGGAGGACAGCTCCAGGGAAGGCCCGGTCTGGCATGCGCTTTCTGGGCACAAACGGAGCGACACTCTGGCTGTGGAGCTGCCTCCCCAAGCCAGGGGCACCGGGACCCTGATTCCCTCCGTGCGGCGCTTAGTCTGGGCGGGGAAGCACCAGCTTGGGAATGCAGCCTGGGGCGCTTCCTTTCCCTCGGAAAGAGCTCTCCCTGCGGGAGGCTTTGGCAGTGTGCACACCCCC
>NW_011458530.1:0-502 GCF_000754665.1 Bison bison bison | reverse complement strand
GGTAAGTCTCCTAGTCTCAGATTCCTACACACCTGTTTGGGCTCCACTGGTGGGAAGGGGTATGAAGGTTGGGCACGGAGGTCTTCTTCAATGTCTTACCTGTGCTGCTTTCGTTTCCATCACCCTAGGAGTTCCCACAGACCTCGAAATTTGTATTAAATCTAGAGTTTGTGTCAACCCATATTCTCAGAGATCTTTCAGTAAGGCATAGGTTTTTTTTAAACTCAAAGATTATAACCCAAGCTCAAATACTTTTCTTTTATTGATTCTCGAGAAAGTGTCTAAATTTATTTTGAAGCTTGAAAGCAAAGAATTTATTTTTAATTTTAGTTACTTTTTATTTATATATTTATATTTATTTATTTTTTCTTCTATGTTATTTGTGCTCTTCCTCCTCCAATACAGGAAATCAGGACTTCCTGCCTAATGTGAGAAGGATGACAGAATGAAATAAAATACACATCTGCCTATATAAAAATGGTTCTTTGTCACTGAGATGATT
>NW_011458529.1:0-509 GCF_000754665.1 Bison bison bison | reverse complement strand
TTCTCATCCTGCTTATTTAACTTCTAGGCACAGTACATAATGGAAATTACAGGCTGGTGAATCACAAACTGGTATCAAGTTTGCTGGGAGAAATATTAACAACTTCAGATATGCAGATGATACTACTCTAATATCAGAAAGTGAAGAGGAACTAAAGAGTCTCTTGTTGAGTTTAAAAGAAGAGAGTGAAAAAAGTTGGCTTGAAATTCAACTTAAAAACCTGAGGGTTCAGGATGGGGAACACATGTATAGCTGTGGCAGATTCATTTTGATATTTGGCAAAACTAATACAATTATATAAAGTTTAAAAATAAAATAAAATTTAAAAAAAACCTAAAAAAATCCATTGGGGGTATATAAAAATAAAATATTTTTGGCAAAAAATAAATAAATAAATAAAAGCATACAAAAGGAAAAAAAAAAAACCCTGAGATTATGGCATACAGTCCCCTCATTTCATGCAAATATAAGGGGGAAAAGTGGAAGCAGTGACAAATTTTCATTTCTTG
>NW_011458528.1:0-521 GCF_000754665.1 Bison bison bison | reverse complement strand
TATTTCTCCATCTATTCGTGTCCTCTTTGATTTCTTTCTACCAGTGTTTTATAGTTTTCTATATATAGATCTTTAGTTTCTTTAGGTTAGATATATTCCTAAGTATTTTATTCTTTTCATTGCAATGGTGAATGGAATTGTTTCCTTAATTTCTCTTTCTATTTTCTCATGATTAGTGTATAGGAATGCAAGGGATTTCTGTGTGTTGATTTTATATCCTGCAACTTTACTATAATCATTGATTAGTTCTAGTAATTTTCTGGTAGAGTCTTTAGGGTTTTCTATGTAGAGGATCATGTTGTCTACAAACAGTGAGAATTTTACTTCTTCTTTTCCAATTTGGATTCCTTTTATTCTTTTTCTGCTCTGATTGCTGTGGCCAAAATTTCCAAAACTATGTTGAATAATAATGGTGAAAGTGGGCACCCTTGTCTTGTTCCTGACTTTAGAGGAAATGCTTTCATTTTTTCACCATTGAGGATAATGTTTGCTGTGGGTTTGTTATATATAGCTTTTATTAT
>NW_011458527.1:0-696 GCF_000754665.1 Bison bison bison | reverse complement strand
TCGCGACTCGAGAGCAGACGGGGGTCTTTGCTTCCACTCGAGATGAATAGCTGTCTCCCCGGGTGCGTCTGGAATGCAACCCCGAGATCCCGGTCGCCCCTGGAGAGGAACATTGGCTTCTGGACACAAGCCTAGATGAGGTCACTTGGCCCTGCATTCACTCGAGAGCAATCCCCAGCTTTCCTTCGCAACTCGAATGGAAGATTGGACTTCCCTGGGCCAACACAAGAGGCATCCCGAATATCCCGTCGTGACTCGAGAATCCCGCCGCAACTCGAGAAAAACCACCTGGTTCCCCCGTCATCGCAAGATGAAGCCCTTTCCCGCTACAGTGTCTCGAGGTAGAAGTCCCACGTTAGGAATTGGAGGTCGAAACGGTACTTGGCACCCTTGATGCGCCCCCACAAAGTTCCCCGGCATCCCGGTCTCCCTGGAGAGGAACACCGAGGTTTTCTGGCACCACTTCCTCTGATCCCCTTCTACCCTCCTGATCTCCACAGGAGGGTCGACTCCCCTGCTTTGTCTGGAAGGGGTTCCCGACCTTCCGGTCGCACCTCAGGATGAGGCCGGTCTCACGACGACATTCCAGACGTGGCCTCGTGGGTGCTTCCACATTGCGAAGCACCCCGATTTCCCGGTCCCCTCTTGGTAAGAACCCGATGCCCGGACACCTCTCCGAACTCCACCCTGTGAATG
>NW_011458526.1:0-509 GCF_000754665.1 Bison bison bison | reverse complement strand
AAAGAATACAAGAGACTGACCATATGACCTGGCAGCTCCAACTCCTAAGAATATAATATTTAAAAAAGAAAGAAGAACAAAATAATTTTTAGGAAGGTAAAAAAAAAACACAAAACAATGTAAGTCAACCATGTACTGCAGGAAGATTAACAACATCCTATAATGGCTGATACTCTTGCCTGGAAAATCCCACGGACAGAGGAACCTTGTAGGCTGCTGTCCATGGGTTGCGGAGTCGGACAGGACTTAGTGAATTCCTTTTCAATATTTACTTTCATGCGTTGGAGAAAGAAATGGCAACCCACTCTAGTGTTCTTGCTTGGAGAATCCCAGGGATGCGGGAGCCTGGTGGGCTCCTGTCTTGTCAGTTCGCACAGTCGGACACAACTGAAGTGACTTAGCAGCAGCAGCAGCAGCATACATGAAAAACCAGGCTTCCCTTGTGGCTCAGCCTGTAAAGAATGTGCCTGCAATGCTGGAGACCTAGTTTCGATCCCTGGGTGGGGAAG
>NW_011458525.1:0-503 GCF_000754665.1 Bison bison bison | reverse complement strand
GACGCTGATCACGTGACTGTGCCGTCAGTGATCACGTGGCTGATCATGCACTGATACGTGACTGAGCATGCACTGATCATGTGCCGGGAGCCGGGGAGGCTTTCCACTCGGGACAAAAGGTCATGAGGAAGGAGGCTCGGCATACGCAAATCGGGGGATCGAGCCTCAGGACTCCACCCGGATATTCTCGAGCACCTCCCCCCAAAAAAAACCAGAGTCTGCCTACTGTATTGCTTTGTGCTCTCACCTCTGATTTCACTGGGGGCTGTCCCCCACCACCATCTCGCTCTCTCTGTCAAAGGGTTAATTTACAGCTCCAATTCATAAAGTTCCTTGTCATTCTTCCCTTTAACTTCCAGCTGAGTCTCCATCTGGAGCGCGGAACCCACCACGCTTACTAATTATGCCTGGGCTGCTAAGACCCACTCGAGAAGGTGTCTAGGGTGAGGCACCTTCCGCTATTCGAGAGGGCCCCTGCGGCCTACGGAAGTGGTGCAAACTTC
>NW_011458524.1:0-539 GCF_000754665.1 Bison bison bison | reverse complement strand
GTCTGTGTTGGTGTCTGGCTGCGTTTCTGTGTCAGTATCTGTGTGTATGTCTGTGTCAGTGTGTGTTGGGGGCGGAGTGAGTTTGTCGCTGTTTCAGTCAGGGCGTGTGTCGGCTGTTTGTGTATGTATGTCTGGAGGGGTTGGGTAGCCAGTGCGGTCCCCTGAACTGCTGTATGCAAACATTCCTGCTCCCCCGACGTCCCCCCACCCGCGGCGGAGCTCCGAGTGGGCAGGGAAGGGGGCCTGGGAGAGGCTGTGGAGGGGGGGCGTGGGGCAAAGAATGGGGGGGCTTCTCTCCGGAGCAAAACAACAACACTGGGCGGAGAGGGCCCCCGGATGGCAGTGTCCCTAACGGTGGCAGAAGCTGGGAAAAGAAACCCAGACGGGAGCGGAGGAGGGGGAGTAGCGGGAGGGAGACTGGGCAAAAGGAAGACTGAAGATATTTGGGGAGGAGGATGCATGGAAAACCCAAAGCTTTCCTGGGCTGAGAATTGATTTTCCAAATTTGAGGTAAGGTGTCTCGCCTAGCCCCCTCTGCT
>NW_011458523.1:0-501 GCF_000754665.1 Bison bison bison | reverse complement strand
GAAGCCCTTTCCCGCTACAGCGTCTGAGGAGAAGTCCCACGTTAGGAATTGGAGGTCGAAACGGTACTTGGCACCCTTGATGCGCCCCCACAAAGTTCCCCGGCATCCCGGTCTCCCTGGAGAGGAACCCCCAGGTTTTCCGGCACCACTTCCTCTGAGCCCCTTCTACCCTCCTGATCTCGACAGGAGGGTCGACTCCCCTGCTTTGTCTGGAAGGGGTTCCCGACCTTCCGGTCGCACCTCAGGATGAGGCCGGTCTCACGACGACATTCCAGACGTGGCCTCGTGGGTGCTTCCACATTGCGAAGCACCCCGATTTCCCGGTCCCCTCTTGGTAAGAACCCGATGCCCGGACACCTCTCCGAACTCCACCCTGTGAATGAAGTCAACACGAAGGGGCAGTGACTCGCCCGTGCATCGTCCGGAAAAGACCCCCAGGTTCCAAATACCGCTCGACAAGTGGCCCTCTCCCCGGGGACACCTCGAGAGGCAAGCGGAGTT
>NW_011458522.1:0-511 GCF_000754665.1 Bison bison bison | reverse complement strand
GATACCTGTCGCGACTCGAGAGCGACGGGGTTCTTTGCTTCCACTCGACATGAATGCCTGTCTCCCCGGGTGTGTCTGGATTGCAACCCTGAGATCCCTGTCGCCCCTGGAGAGGAACATTGGCTTCTGGACAGAAGCCTAGGTGAGGTCTATTGGCCCTGCAGTCACTCGAGAGCAATCCCCAGCTTTCCTTCGCAACTCGAATGGAAGATTGGACTTCCCTGGGCCAACACAAGAGGCATCCTGAATTCCCCGTCGTAACTCGAGAATGCTGCTACACTTCGAGAAAAACCACGTGGTTCCCCCGTCATCGCAAGATGTAGCCCTGTTCCGCTACAGCGTCTCAGGAGAAGTCCCACTTTAGGAATTGGAGTTCGAAATGGTACTTGTCACCCTTGATGCGACCCACAAAGTGCCCCGACATCCCGGTCTCCCTCGAGAGGAACACCGAAGTTTTCCGGCACCACTTCCTCTGAGCCTCTTCTACCCTCCTGATCTGGACAGGAGGGTC
>NW_011458521.1:0-501 GCF_000754665.1 Bison bison bison | reverse complement strand
GGAAAGAAAATACTTAAAAATTAAGGGACAAGAAATAAAATAACAAAAGAAACAAAAAGAAGAACCATAGCAAAAATACAACAAAGCCAAAAGCTGGTTCTTTGAAAGGATAAATAAAATTGACAAACCATTAGCCAGACTCATCAAGAAACAAAGGGAGAAAAATCAAATCAATAAAATTAGAAATGAAAATGGAGAGATCACAACAGACAACACAGAAATACAAAGGATCATAAGAGACTACTATCAGCAATTATATGCCAATAAAATAGACAACATGGAAGAAATGGACAAATTCTTAGAAAAGTACAACTTCCCAAAACTGGACCAGGAAGAAATAGAAAATCTTAACAGACCCTTCACAAGCATGGAAATTGAAACTGTAATCAGAAATCTTCCAGCAAACAAAAGCCCAGGTCCAGATGGCTTCACAGCTGAATTCTACCAAAAATTTAGAGAAGAGCTAACACCTATCCTACTCAAACTCTTCCAGAAAATTGC
>NW_011458520.1:0-541 GCF_000754665.1 Bison bison bison | reverse complement strand
TCAGTCAGCACCATGGTGCACCAAGCCACATTAAGGCTGAATTTACAGGACAGTAAAGAAAGCTGTGTGCACTGATGTATAGAACAGTCTTATGGACTCTGTGGGAGAGGGAGGGGGTGGGAAGATTTGGGAGAATGGCATTGAAACATGTAAAATATCATGTAGAACGAGTTGCCAGTCCAGGTTCGATGCACGATACTGGATGCTTGGGGCTAGTGCACTGGGACGGCCCAGAGGGATGGTATGGGGAGGGAGGAGGGAGGAGGGTTCAGGATGGGGAACACATGTATACCTGTGGCGGATTCATTTTTGATATTTGGCAAAACTAATACAATTATGTAAAGTTTAAAAATAAAATAAAATTAGGAAAAAAAAAACAGATTAAATGCAAATGAAACATTAAGTAGATTAAATACCAGATTACACAAATATGAGAATCAGCTGTCTCTTAAGACATTTTTTTTGTTTTTAGAAAAATAGTTATTTTCACAAAATATGTTAAGTATTTTAAGTAGTTTATTATTGTTATTTTAAAATATAT
>NW_011458519.1:0-515 GCF_000754665.1 Bison bison bison | reverse complement strand
CAGACAAGGAAAAACAACAAATAACACACAAGGAATTCCCATAAGGATAACAGCTGATCTTTCAATAGAAACTACTCCAAGCCAGGAGGGAATGGCAAGACATACTTAAAATGATGAAAGAAAATAACCTACAGCCCAGATTATTGTACCCAGCAAGGATCTCATTCAAGTATGAAGGAGAAATCAAAAGCTTTTCAGACAAGCAAAAGCTGAGAGAATTCTGCACCACCAAACCAGCTCTCCAACAAATACTAAAGGATATTCTCTAGACAGGAAACACAAAAACGGTGTATAAACTCGAACCCAAAACAATAAAGTAAATGGCAACGGGATCATACTTATCAGTAATTACCTTAAACGTAAATGGGTTGAATGCCCCAACCAAAAGACAAAGACTGGCTGAATGGATACAAAAACAAGACCCCTACATATGTTGTCTACAGGAGACCCACCTCAAAACAAGGGACACATACAGACTGAAAGTGAAGGGCTGGAAAAAGATTTTCCATGCAAAT
>NW_011458518.1:0-502 GCF_000754665.1 Bison bison bison | reverse complement strand
GATATCGTGACTGAGCATGCACTGATCATGTGCCGGGAGCCGGGGAGGCATTCCACTCTGGACAAAGGTCATGAGGAAGGAGGCTCGGCGTACGCAAATGCGGGATCGAGCCTCAGGAGTCCACCCGGATATTCTCGAGCATATCCCCCCAAAAAACCAGAGTCTGCCTACTGTATTGCTTTGTGCTCTCACCTCTGATTTCACTGGGGGCTGTCCCCCACCACCATCTCGCTCTCTCTGTCAAAGAGTTAACTTACATCTCCAATTCATAAAGTTCCTTGTCATTCTTCCCTTTAACTTCCAGCTGAGTCTCCATCTGGAGCGCGGAACCCACCACGCTTCCTAATTATGCCTGGGCTGCTAAGACCCACTCGAGAAGGTGTCTAGGGTGAGGCACCTTTCGCTATTCGAGAGGGCGCCTGCGGCCTACGTAAGTGGTGCAAACTTCTTGTCTTGAAGTTTGATTGGTCTTCCGCGTAAACCAAGCTACTCAGTCTCTTTT
>NW_011458517.1:0-513 GCF_000754665.1 Bison bison bison | reverse complement strand
CTCAAAACTATCACAGGGTTGACCTGTGAGACTAAGCAAATACAGAAGTGAAGATGTTTAACGTCTGAAAAAAGACTGCACTTTTATCGTGGGTGCAAGTTCTTTCCTGAATCACTTATTCTGGGAAAAGACAGCAGCCTCCACACGAGCAGCCCCTTGGAGAGGCCCACAGAAGGAGGAACTGAGGCCTCATGAGTACAGCCAAGTGAGAGAACTTACATTCAATAAGCCAAGTTTTCAGAGGTTGCCAAACCAGATAAAAGCTTGACTACCACCTCAGGAGGGACCCTGAGGCTAAACTACCCAACTGGATTCTAGACCAATAGATATCAAGTGTAAGTTTTTTCAAACTATTCAATTTTGAGATAATATGTACTACACAAACAGTTCGAGGTATAATATCATTCACATCATACTTACACACAGAAGAGTTCTCCTATAAATATGGTAAAACTTAAAAAACACAAAACAAACCAAAACACCTAAAAACAGGAGTTGCCTGGCAGTCCAGTG
>NW_011458516.1:0-517 GCF_000754665.1 Bison bison bison | reverse complement strand
TTTGTGGGGGCGCATCAAGGGTGCCAAGTACCGTTTCGACCTCCAATTCCTAACGTGGGACTTCTCCTGAGACGCTGTAGCGGGAAAGGGCTTCATCTTGCGATGACGGGGGAACCACGTGGTTTTTCTCGAGTTGCGGCGGGACTCTCGAGTTACGTCGGGGGAATTCGGGATGCCTCTTGTGTTGGCCCAGGGAAGTCCAATCTTCCATTCGAGTTTCGAAGGAAAGCTGGGGATTGCTCTCGAGTGACTGCAGGGCCAATAGACCTCATCTGGGCTTGTGTCCAGAAGCCAATGGTCCTCTCCAGGGGCGACCGGGATCTCGGGGTTGCATTCCAGACGCACCCGGGGAGACAGGCATTCATCTCGAGTGGAAGCAAAGAACCCCGCTCTGCTCTCGAGTCACGACGTGTATCTCTTGGAGCTCACTGGGTGGACTAAAGGGAGTCAAGCCTCCTGAGGCGTTTGGAGAGAGGTCGCGAGGTTGGCCTCTAGGCCATGCAGGAGACGAAGGCCC
>NW_011458515.1:0-523 GCF_000754665.1 Bison bison bison | reverse complement strand
TGTAGGGGTCTTGTTTTTGTATCCATTCAGCCTAGTCTTTGTCTTTGGTTGGGCATTCTAACCATTTACGTTTAAGGTAATTACTGATAAGTATGATCCCGTTGCCTATTTACTTTATTGTTTTGGGTTCGAACTTATACTACCATTTTTGTGTTTCCTGTCTAGAGTAATATCCTTTAGTATTTGTTGGAGAGCTGGTTTGGTGGTGCAGAATTCTCTCAGCTTTTGCTTGTCTGAAAAGCTTTTGATTTCTCCTTCATACTTGAATGAAATCCTTGCTGGGTATAATAATCTGGGCTGTAGGTTATTTTCTTTCATCATTTTAAGTATGTCTTGCCATTCCCTCCTTGCTTGGAGAGTTTCTATTGAAAGATCAGCTGTTATCCTTATGGGAATTCCCTTGTGTGTTATTTGTTGTTTTTCCCTTGCTGCTTTTAATATTTGTTCTTTGTGTTTGATCTTTGTTAATTTGATTAATATGTGTCTTGGGGTGTTTCGCCTTGGGTTTATCCTGTTTGGGACT
>NW_011458514.1:0-534 GCF_000754665.1 Bison bison bison | reverse complement strand
GGGGACAGGAGAGTCAGGCCTCGTCTTGGGTTGAGGCATGGAACTCCGCTTGCCTCTCGAGGTGTCCCCCGGGGAGAGAGGCCACTTGTCGAGCTGTATTTGGAACCGGGTTTTTTTCCGGTCGATGCACGGGCGAGTCACTGCCCCTTCGTGTTGACTTCATTCACAGGGTGGAGTTCGGAGAGGTGTCCGGGCATCGGGTTCTTATCTAGAGGGGACCGGGAAATCGGGGTGCTTCGCAATCTGGAAGCACCCGCGAGGCCACGTCTGGAATGTCGTCGTGAGACCGGCCTCATCCTGAGGTGCGACCGGAAGGTCGGGAACCCCTTCCAGACAAAGCAGGGGAGTCGACCCTCCTGTCGAGATCAGGAGGGTAGAAGGGGCTCAGAGGAAGTGATGCCGGAAAACCTCGGTGTTCCTCTCCAGGGAGACCGGGATGCCGGGGAACTTTGTGGGGGCGCATCAAGGGTGCCAAGTACCGTTTCGACCTCCAATTCCTAACGTGGGACTTCTCCTGAGACGCTGTAGCGGGAC
>NW_011458513.1:0-509 GCF_000754665.1 Bison bison bison | reverse complement strand
GAGAAAGAAGAATGGAACTGGAGGAATCAACCTGCCTGACTTCAGGTTCTACTACAAAGCCACAGTCATCAAGACAGTATGGTACTGGCACAAAGACAGAAATATAGATCAATGGAACAAAATAGAAAGCCCAGAGATATATCCACGCACCTATGGACACCTTATCTTTGACAAAGAAGGCAAGAATATACAGTGGAGAAAAGACAATCTCTTTAACAAGTGGTGCTGGGAAAACTGGTCAACCACTTGTAAAAGAATGAAACTAGAACACTTTCTAACACCATACACAAAAATAAACTCAAAATGGATTAAAGATCTAAATGTAAGACCAGAAACTATTAAATTCCTAGAGGAAAACATAGGCAAAACACTCTCCGACATAAATCGCAGCAGGATCCTCTATGATCCACCTCCCAGAATATTGGAAATAAAAGACAAAAATAAACAAATGGGACCTAATTAAATTTAAAAGCTTTTGCACAACAAAGGAAACTATAAGCAAGGTGAAA
>NW_011458512.1:0-552 GCF_000754665.1 Bison bison bison | reverse complement strand
CAATCCAAAGAAGAAGATATAACAATTATAAATATATATGCACCCAACACGGGAGCACCACAGTACGTAAGACAAATGCTAACAAGTAGAAAGGAGAAATTAACAATAACACAATAATAGTGGGAGACTTTAATACCCCACTTACACCTATGGATAGATCAACTAAACAGAAAATTAACAAGGAAACACAAACTTTTAAACGATACAATAGACCAGTTAGACCTAATTGATATCTATAGGTCATTTCATCCCAAAACAATGAATTTCACCTTTTTCTCAAGCGCACATGGAACCTTCTCCAGGATAGATCACATCCTGGGCCATAAAGGTAGCCTTGGTAAATTCAAAAAAATAGAAATCATTCCAAGCATTTTTTCTGACCACAATGCAGTAAGATTAGATCTCAATTACAGGAGAAAAACTATTAAAAATTCCAACATATGGAGGCTGAACAACACGCTGCTGAATAACCAACAAATCACAGAAGAAATCAAAAAAGAAATCAAAATTTGCATAGAAACAAATGAAAATGAAAACACAACAACCCAAAAC
>NW_011458511.1:0-510 GCF_000754665.1 Bison bison bison | reverse complement strand
CAGAGATAGTCAAGAATAATAGTATGAAGAGAGCTCAGTAGGAAAATTCGGTGGAGAAAAGAGACTGAGTAGCTTGGTTTACGCGGAAGACCAATCAAACTTCAAGACAAGAAGCTTGGACCACTTACATAGGCCGCAGGCGCCCTCTCGAATAGCGAAAGGTGCCTCACCCTAGACACCTTCTCGAGTGGGTCTTAGCAGCCCAGGCATAATTAGGAAGCGTGGTGGGTTCCGCGCTCCAGATGGAGACTCAGCTGGAAGTTAAAGGGAAGAATGACAAGGAACTTTATGAATTGGAGCTGTAAGTTAACTCTTTGACAGAGAGAGCGAGATGGTGGTGGGGGACAGCCCCCAGTGAAATCAGAGGTGAGAGCACAAAGCAATACAGTAGGCAGACTCCGGTTTTCTTGGGGGGAGATGCTCGAGAATATCTGGGTGGACTCCTGAGGCTCGATCCCGCATTTGCG
Organism: Bison bison bison; assembly: GCF_000754665.1. Taxonomy (NCBI): domain Eukaryota; kingdom Metazoa; phylum Chordata; class Mammalia; order Artiodactyla; family Bovidae; genus Bison; species Bison bison. The sequence continues at coordinate 43 of NW_011458511.1, read as the reverse complement.
TATGCCGAGCCTCCTTCCTCATGACCTTTGTCCAGAGTGGAAT
>NW_011458510.1:0-539 GCF_000754665.1 Bison bison bison | reverse complement strand
GTACCCAGCAAGGATTTCATTCAAGTATGAGGGAGAAATCAAAAGACTCTTAGACAAGCAAAAGACTGAGAGAATTCTGCACCACCAAACCAGTTACGCCAACAAATACTAAAGGATATTCTCTAGACAGGAAACACAAAAATAGGTGTATAAATTCGAACCCCAAACAATAAAGTAAATGGCAACGGGATCATACTTATCAGTAATTACCTTAAATATAAATGGGTTGAATGCCCCAACCAAAAGACAAAGACTGGCTGAATGGATACAAAAACAAGACCCCTACATATGTTGTCTACAGGAGACCCACCTCAAAACAGGGGACACATACAGACTGAAAGTGAAGGGCTGGAAAAAGATTTTCCATGCAAATAGGGACCAAAAGAAAGCAGGAGTAGCAATACTCATATCAGATAAAATAGACTTTAAAACAAAGGCTGTGAAAAGAGACAAAGAAGGTCACTACATAATGATCAAAGGATCAATCCAAGAAGAAGATATAACAATTATAAATATATACGCACCCAACACGGGAGCAC
>NW_011458509.1:0-511 GCF_000754665.1 Bison bison bison | reverse complement strand
CAAGCCTAGATGAGGTCATTGGCCCTGCAGTCACTCGAGAGCCAATCCCCCAGCTTTCCTTCGCAACTCGAATGGAAGATTGGACTTCCCTGGGCCAACACAAGAGGCATCCCGAATTCCCCGTCGTAACTCGAGAATCCCGCCGCAACTCGAGAAAAACCACGTGGTTCCCCCGTCATCGCAAGATGAAGCCCTTTCCCGAATACAGCGTCTCACGAGAAGTCCCACGTTAGGAACTTGGAGGTCGAAACGGTACTTGGCCACCCTTCGATCGCGGACCCCCACAAAGTTACCCCCGGCATCCCCGGGTCTCCCTGGAGAGGAACACCGAGGTTTTCCGGCACCACTTCCTCTGAGCCCCTTCTACCCTCCTGATCTCCACAGGAGGGTCGACTCCCCTGCTTTGTCTGGAAGGGGTTCCCGACCTTCCGGTCGCACCTCAGGATGAGGCCGGTCTCACGACGACATTCCAGACGTGGCCTCGTGGGTGCTTCCACATTGCGAAGCACCC
>NW_011458508.1:0-507 GCF_000754665.1 Bison bison bison | reverse complement strand
TGCATGAGAGTGAAAAATGAAAGTGAAGTCCGTCAGTCGTGTCCAACTCTTAGTGACCCTGTGGACTGTAGCCCACCAGGCTCCTCCATCCATGGGATTTTCCAGGCAAGAGTACTGGAGTTGGGTGCCATTGACTTCTCCGAACGAGTCTAGGTCCTGCCATTGTTCGATCCCCCAACACATACTCCTGAGCCCACATCTCGGTCTCAGCACTGAACTAGGCTGGGTCCTGACCTTGTTCAAACCCCCAACAAACACGCCTGAGCGTGCATCGCGGTCCATGCACTGGGTCCTACCCATGTTCAAATCCCCGACAAAAACTCCTGAGCCAACATCTCCATCCCTGCACTGAATCAGGATGGTTTCTGCCTCTGTTCAAGCCCTGACAAACAATCCTGAGCCAACAACTCGCTCCCTGCCCCTGAATTAAGGTGAGTCCTCCCCTTGTTCAAACCCCAAGAAACACTACTGAGCCCTCATCTCACGCACTGCACTGAACCAGGCTGG
>NW_011458507.1:0-575 GCF_000754665.1 Bison bison bison | reverse complement strand
CCAGTTGAGCAGCATGATTCGTCACTGCTGAGTCCATGCTTATTGCCTGCTGATTGGTTCGTGTCTGCTCAGCTCTTTGAGTATTGCCTCCTGGGGGCCCTGTTCGGTCGCCACCTGCCGGGGACCAGCCCCAACTGATCCAGGGTATTCGAAGGAGAGATGGCCTAGGCGACTATTTATATGCTAATCAGAGATGTCAAGAATAATAGTGTGAGGAGAGCTCAGTAGGAAAATTCGGTGGAGAAAAGAGACTGAGTAGCTTGGTTCACGCGGAAGACCAATCAAACTTCAAGACAAGAAGTTTGCACCACTTACGTAGGCCGCAGGCGCCCTCTCGAATAGCGAAAGGTGCCTCACCCTAGACACCTTCTCGAGTGGGTCTTAGCAGCCCAGGCATAATTAGGAAGCCTGGTGGGTTCCGCGCTCCAGATGGAGACTCAGCTGGAAGTTAAAGGGAAGAATGACAAGGAACTTTATGAATTGGAGCTGTAAGTTAACTCTTTGACAGAGATAGCGAGATGGTGGTGGGGGACAGCCCCCAGTGAAATCAGAGGTGAGAGCACAAAGCAATACAG
>NW_011458506.1:0-512 GCF_000754665.1 Bison bison bison | reverse complement strand
GTCAGGGCTATTAGACACAGAAACAGACGTCTCTTAACATTGGCTGGGGGAAGACTGACCCAGCTCCTGGCCAACACATAACTACTGAAATGAGTTGAGATTAGAGAAAGTGGTATGTGGGGTGGGAATGCTGTAGAGAAAAAGGTGAGGGAGAGTTTAAAACCTTGAAGAGTAGTGAGTTCCCCATTGCTGGAAGTATTCAAGCAAAGACTAGATGGTTGCTTGTCATCTAAAAGGCTATAGACCAGATTTAGTTTACAAAACGATAACTGGAGAAGCTTATAAACATGTTGTGCAACACCTCTTTACTTGCTTCTCATATTTAGGTCTGCCAAAAGTTTTAAAAACTGGTAATGCCCCTTTGAGGCTGCGGAGAGATTGTTTACTAACTTTAAATGATTTCCAAAAATTCTTAGGGGACATTAATTGGATATGCCCACATTTAAAACTGACTACTGCAGATTTAAAGCCTTTGTTTAATTGCTTAAAAAGCGACCCTAATTCCAGTTCTA
>NW_011458505.1:0-515 GCF_000754665.1 Bison bison bison | reverse complement strand
ATGGGGTCGCGTCAGAGTCGGGCACGACTGAGCGACTTCACTTTCACATTTCACTTTCATGCATTGGAGGAGGACATGGCAACCCACTCCAGTGTTCTTGCCTGGAGAACCCCAGGGACTGCGGGCCTGGTGGGCTGCCGTCCATGGGTCACACAGACTCGGACACGACTGAAACGTCTTCGCAGCAGCAGCAGCAGCAGCAGCAGTGCATAGATATCAAAAGGGTTTAGAACAGTCAGGTCGGATCACACAAGTCACCGTGAAGCAATACTTCTCCACTTAGCCAAAGCTAACAAAAGATTTCTGTTCTAGGTCAACCTAGAAGAGATCACGGAAGAGGTAAAGAAACTTAAAATCCATTAGCAAAGGCAGTTCAACCTCTCAAGAAACCTTGTGCTAGGCACAACACTCTTTTCTGGGGTTCCACTTTCCCTACAACCTCCTTATCCCATTCTGTACCCATTCCTTTGCTTCTCCCATCCTGAAACTGCCACCTGGAAGAAAGAACGACGTCG
>NW_011458504.1:0-508 GCF_000754665.1 Bison bison bison | reverse complement strand
GGAGGCTCGGCCTACGCAAAGGCGGGATCGAGCTTCACGGAGTCCCCCTGGAAATTCTCGAGCATATACCCCCAAAACCAGAGTCTGCCTACTTTCTGCTTGCGCTTTCACCTAAACCTCTGACTTTACAGTGGGCTCTCCCCCACTACCTCTCTCTGAAAAAAGAGTTAGCTTACAGTTCCAGTTAATAATTCCTGGGTGTGACAGTGTTTAACCTACAAACTCCTTTGGAAAGCCTCTAGCCTGCCTGAATAGGTTTTTCGGGCCACATGTGATTGTTCAGAGACTCCCAACTGTGAGAGGCAGGAGACGTTCTAAACTGTCTAAACACAGATTCTTTTGAGTAGTTAAAAGATTGATTAGAAATTGTATTGGTGAATGATTTTTCACTTGTTGGGCCATTGTTTGCTGCTAAGGTTCCATATCCCTTACCTGCTGTGTCCCTGGCAGTGTATTGATTAATATAATTGGTGTAAGTAGTAGCTTTAATGTTTGTAACCTGGGACCT
>NW_011458503.1:0-546 GCF_000754665.1 Bison bison bison | reverse complement strand
CGAGAGGTGTCCGGGCATCGGGTTCTTATCAAGAGGGCCGGGAAATCGGGGTCCTTCGGAATGTGGAACCACCACGAGGCCACGTCTGGAATGTCGTCGTGAGACCGGCTCATCCTGAGGTGCGACCGGAAGTCGGGAACCCTTCCAGACAAAGCAGAGGAGTCGACCGTCCTGTCCAGATCAGGAGGGTAGAAGAGGCTCAGAGGAAGTGGTGCCGGAAAACTTCGGTGTTCCTCTCGAGGGAGACCGGGATGTCGGGGCACTTTGTGGGTCGCATCAAGGGTGACAAGTACCGTTTCGAACTCCAATTCCTAAAGTGGGACTTCTCCTGAGACGCTGTAGCGGCACCGGGTTACATCTTGCGATGACGGGGGAACCACGTGGTTTTTCTCGAGGTGTAGCAGGATTCTCGAATTACGACGGGGAATTCAGGATGCCTCTTGTGTTGGCCCAGGGAAGTCCAATCTTCCATTCAAGTTGCGAAGGAAAGCTGGGGATTGCTCTCGAGTGACTGCAGGGCCAATAGACCTCATCTAGGCTTCTGTC
>NW_011458502.1:0-526 GCF_000754665.1 Bison bison bison | reverse complement strand
CCGGTCTCACGACGACATTCCAGACGTGGCCTCGTCGGGTGCTTCCACCATTCGCGAACGCACCCCCGATTTCCCGGTCCCCTACCTTCGGTAAGAACCCGACTGCCCGGACACCTCTCCGAACTCACCCTGTGAATGAAGTCAACACGAAGGGGCAGTGACTCGCCCGTGCATCGTCCGGAAAAGACCCCCAGGTTCCAAATACCGCTCGACAAGTGGCCTCTCTCCCCGGGGACACCTCGAGAGGCAAGCGGAGTTCCATGCCTCAACCCAAGACGAGGCCTGACTCTCCTGTCCCCAGTCTGCAGGGACCCTGCGATCGGAGTCTGAAATCAGAGGAACCCTGAGGTTCCTGCCTCAACTGGAGATGAGGCCCTCTTCCAATGCTCCAAACCCCGTGGAGTCACGAGAGGCCCCCCCCCACCTCCAGTTTCCCTGACTTCTCAGAGCCACCATGAGAAGCCCCCTGAGGTCACCTGCACAAGTCGAGGGAAGCCAGGGTTTCCTGCCTCAACCCGAGAAAGAC
>NW_011458501.1:0-530 GCF_000754665.1 Bison bison bison | reverse complement strand
GAGCGGTATTTGGAACCTGGGGGTCTTTTCCGGACGATGCCCGGGCGAGTCACTGCCCCTTCGTGTTGACTTCATTCACAGGGTGGAGTTCGGAGAGGTGTCCGGGCATCGGGTTCTTACCAAGCGGGGACCGGGAAATCGGGGTGCTTCGCAATGTGGAAGCACCCACGAGGCCACGTCTGGAATGTCGTCGTGAGAACGGCCTCATCCTGAGGTGCGACCGTCAGGTCGGGAACCCCATCCAGACAAAGCAGGGGAGTCGACCCTCCTGTGGAGATCAGGAGGGTAGAAGGGGCTCAGAGGAAGTGGTGCCGGAAAACCTCGGTGTTCCTCTCCAGGGAGACCGGGATGCCAGGGAACTTTGTGGGGGCGCATCAAGGGTGCCAAGTACCGTTTCGACCTCCAATTCCTAACGTGGGACTTCTCCTGAGACGCTGTAGCGGGAAAGGGCTTCATCTTGCGATGACGGGGGAACCACGTGGTTTTTCTCGAGTTGCGGCGGGATTCTCGAGTTACGACGGGGAATTCGG
>NW_011458500.1:0-512 GCF_000754665.1 Bison bison bison | reverse complement strand
CTACCCAAAAGCAATCTATAGATTCAATGCAATCCCTATCAAGCTACCAACGGTATTCTTCACAGAGCTAGAACAAATAATTTCACAATTTGTATGGAAATACAAAAAACCTCAAATAGTCAAAGCAATCTTGAGAAAGAAGAATGGAACTGGAGGAATCAACCTGCCTGACTTCAGGCTCTACTACAAAGCCATAGTCATCAAGACAGTATGGTACTGGCACAAAGACAGAAATATAGATCAAGGGAACAAAATAGAAAGCCCAGAGATAAACCCATGCACCTATGGACACCTTATCTTTGACAAAGGAGGCAAGAATATACAATGGAGAAAAGACAATCTCTTTAACAAGTGGTGCTGGGAAACTGGTCAACCATTTGTAAAAGAATGAAACTAGAACACTTTCTTACACCATACACAAAAATAAACTCAAAATGGATTAAAGATCTAAATGTAAGACCAGAAACTATAAAATCTTAGAGGAGAACATAGGCAAAACACTCTCCGACATA
>NW_011458499.1:0-506 GCF_000754665.1 Bison bison bison | reverse complement strand
GCTGCTGCTGCTAAGTTGCTTCAGTCGTGTCCAACTCTGTGTGACTCTAGAGATGGCAGCCCACCACGGCTCCCCTGTCCCTGGGATTCTCTAGGCAAGAACACTGGAGTGGTTGCCATTTCCTTCTCCAATGCATGAAAGTGAAAAGTGAAAGTGAAGTCGCTCAGTTGTGTCCGACTCTTCATGACCCCATGGACTGCAGCTTACCAGGTTCCTCCGTCCATGGGATTTTCAGGCAAGAGTACTGGAGTGGGGGTGCCATTGCCTTCTCCACTATTGCCTCCCTACCCTACCTAAATTTCTTGATCCATATAACCACACTCTTGCAAACACCTTCTGCCCTCTGCTTTCTTCTTGCCTGGACCCATGAACTGAATATCTGGTGAAAACCAATCAGTCCTAGACTAAACAAAACAAACCCCCACAACTGGGGAGGTTGGTTTCAGTATAAATATACCTTCATCTCCTTAATACTACTCAAGTTTTCTCCTCTCTACCATTGCCAC
>NW_011458498.1:0-513 GCF_000754665.1 Bison bison bison | reverse complement strand
CAACTGTAGATACACTCAACAAGATGGATGAATAGCCAATATATTACACTACAAAGATTATTTCATTCATACAATATTCTGGTAAGGTAAAACTATAGGGGCACAATACAAATCAGGGTGTGGGAGAGAGGCTGACTGTAAAGGGGAAACATAAGGGAACCCTGGAGGGTTATGAACTTCTGTATCTTAATTATAATGGTAGTTATGATAACCACACATGTCAAAACCAATAGAACTTGACAAGAAGAGTGAAATTTACTGTCTACAATGAGGGGAAAAAATGACACTAGAAGGAGAAAATGTGTTCACAAGATAATGGAAGAAAATAAATTTGGAACAAAATGTTAAAAGGACTATTTTGATGAGTCTTAGTATTAAAGGAAAAAAGGATAAGAGTAGTAACGGTACCAGGGACCTTCCTGGTGGTTCAGATGGTAAAGAATCTGCCTGCAATGTGGGAGACCCAGGTTTGATCCCTGGGTTGGGAAGATCACCTGGAGGAGGAAATAGCAA
>NW_011458497.1:0-507 GCF_000754665.1 Bison bison bison | reverse complement strand
GTGAGCTCCAAGAGATACCCGTCGCGACTCAAGAGCAGAGCGGGGTTCTTTGCTTCCACTCGAGATGAATGCCTGTCTCACCGGCTGCGTCTGGAATGCAACCCTGAGATCCCGGTCGCCCCTGGAGAGGAACATTGGCTTCTGGACACAAGCCTAGATGAGGTCTATTGGCCCTGCAGTCACTCGAGAGCAATCCCCAGCTTTCCTTCGCAACTCGAATGGAAGATTGGACTTCCCTGGGCCAACACAAGAGGCATCCCGAATTCCCCGTCGTAACTCGAGAATCCCGCCGCAACTCGAGAAAAACCACGTGGTTCCCCCGTCATCGCAAGATGAAGCCCTTTCCCGCTACAGCGTCTCAGGAGAAGTCCCACGTTAGGAATTGGAGGTCGAAACGGTACTTGGCACCCTTGATGCGCCCCCACAAAGTTCCCCGGCATCCCGGTCTCCCTGGAGAGGAACACCGAGGTTTTCCGGCACCACTTCCTCTGAGCCCCTTCTACCCTC
>NW_011458496.1:0-543 GCF_000754665.1 Bison bison bison | reverse complement strand
TTGGACTTGCAGCGGACACTAGGCTGCTTGGGAAAACCGCGCGGCTCTGACCTTTCAGCAAAGGGGTGGAGCGGTAAGGCCTTGAGCCCAAAGGCGAGGCCTTTCTGCGACCGCCAGGTTGTGCCAACAGAGGGCGGACTACGTGGTTCCCTGCTCCACGCAGTCCCAGTTCCCTGACCTGTGGTCCGCACCCCTCCGCCGCGCCCACTGGATGCCGACCCTTGGGGACCCAGGAGCGCACGCAGTGGGCGTTCCCAGCCGCCACCGGCGACCCCCCGAGAGGACAACCGGGGAAGCCCTCCCCCACCCCCGCCCACGGAGCCGACCCCCGCCCCGCGCCGCCCCGCCCCTGCCATGCTCCCGGTGCCTTCCCAGCCGCAGTGGGGATCCCCGGAGCACAACTGGGACCGCCCCCCATCCCCGCCACGACCCGATTCCCGACCCGCGCCGCCCGGCTTCGCCCCGCCCCGGGCGCGCTCCCGGTGCGCTGCCCACCTTCACCACGGGCTCCCGGTGAGCCCCGCCCCCACGCCCGGTTCCAGG
>NW_011458495.1:0-548 GCF_000754665.1 Bison bison bison | reverse complement strand
CTTTCGTAGTTTTTAATTTGTTTTATTTACTTTTTTCTTTCCTGTTATGTTGCCCTCTGTGCTTCCAAAGCTCGGCACAGATTCGGCAGTGAGAAGGTTTCCTGGTGTTTGGAAACTTCTCTCTTTTAGACTCCCTTCCGGGATGGAACTCCGTCCTCCTCTTTTGTCTCTTTTTTTGTCTTTTATATTTTTTCCTACCTCCTTTCGAAGAGTTGGATTACTTTTCTGGGTGCCTGATGTCCTCTGCCGGCATTCAGAAGTTGTTTTGTGGAATTTACTCGACGTTTAAATGCTCTTTTGATGAATTTGTGGGGGAGAAAGTGTTCTCCCCGTCCTACTCCTCCATCATCTTAGACTAGTCTCCAATATTTTAAAGTAATTAGGCCCCAATTAATATAAATGAAATTTAAAAATATATATATATATACTTTAAAAAAAGCCTGCTGGGTTTCTCCAGTGATCCTGTGGCTTTAGAATTTCCCTGCCAATGCAGGGGACGTGGGTTCGATCCTTGGTCTGAAGATATGGCACATGCTACCAAAGTAGAT
>NW_011458494.1:0-552 GCF_000754665.1 Bison bison bison | reverse complement strand
CGGGCGAGTCACTGCCCCTTCGTGTTGACTTCATTCACAGGGTGGAGTTCGGAGAGGTGTCCGGGCATCGGGTTCTTACCAAGAGGGGACCGGGAAATCGGGGTGCTTCGCAATGTGGAAGCACCCACGAGGCCACGTCTGGAATGTCGTCGTGAGACCGGCCTCATCCTGAGGTGCGACCGGAAGTTCGGGAACCCCTTCCAGACAAAGCAGGGGAGTCGACCCTCCTGTGGAGATCAGGAGGGTAGAAGGGGCTCAGAGGAAGTGGTGCCGGAAAACCTCGGTGTTCCTCTCCAGGGAGACCGGGATGCCGGGGAACTTTGTGGGGGCGCATCAAGGGTGCCAAGTACCGTTTCGACCTCCAATTCCTAACGTGGGACTTCTCCTGAGACGCTGTAGCGGGAAAGGGCTTCATCTTGCGATGACGGGGGAACCACGTGGTTCGTCTCGAGTTGCGGCAGGATTCTCGAGTTACGACGGGGAATTCGGGATGCCTCTTGTGTTGGCCCAGGGTAGTCCAATCTTCCATTCGAGTTGCGAAGGAAAGCTGGG
>NW_011458493.1:0-512 GCF_000754665.1 Bison bison bison | reverse complement strand
AGGGGGAGCGCGTCATTGCTCTCGAGTCATGGTAGGGGAATCTGGCCTCGAGACGTGTTGAAGAAGGTCTCTCGGGGGCTTTCTCGGGTTGAGGCAGGAAACCCGGCTTCCCTCGACTTGTTCAGGGTGACCGTCAGGGGGCTTCTCATGGTGGCTCTGAGAAGTCAGGGAAACTGGATGTGGGGGGGGCCTCTCGGGACTCCACGGGGTTTGGTGCATTGGAAGAGGGCCTCATCTCCAGTTGAGGCAGGAACCTCAGGGTTCCTCTGATTTCAGACTCCGATCGCAGGGTCCCTGCAGACTGGGGACAGGAGACTCAGGCCTCGTCTTGGGTTGAGGCATGGAACTCCGCTTGCCTCTCGAGGTGTCCCCGGGGAGAGAGGCCACTTGTCGAGCGGTATTTGGAACCTGGGGGTCTTTTCCGAACGATGCACGGGCGAGTCACTGCCCCTTCGTGTTGACTTCATTCACAGGGTGGAGTTCGGAGAGGTGTCCGGGCATCGGGTTCTTAC
>NW_011458492.1:0-665 GCF_000754665.1 Bison bison bison | reverse complement strand
GACGGGGGAGTCTCGGGGTGGTTCTCGAGCGGCGGCCCAGGGTGCGGTTCTTAACGAGGTACGACGGCGAGGTCAGTGAGCTTCTCGTGGGGCGCCTGGGAAGTCGGGTCTCCATGCGAGTGGCGAGGGGGAGCGCGTCATTGCTCTCTAGTCATGTAGGGGAGTCTGGCCTCGAGACGTGTTGAAGAAGGTCTCTCGAGGTCTTTCTCGGGTTGAGGCAGGAAACCCTGGCTTCCCTCGACTTGTGCAGGTGACCTCAGGGGGCTTCTCATGGTGGCTCTGAGAAGTCAGGGAAACTGGAGGTGGGAGGGGCCTCTCGGGACTCCACGGGGTTTGGAGCGTTGGAAGAGGGCCTCATCTCCAGCTGAGGCAGGAACCTCAGGGTTCCTCTGATTTCAGACTCCGATCGGTCTGAAATCCGAGGGTCCCTGCAGACTGGGGACAGGAGAGTCAGGCCTCGTCTTGGGTTGAGGCATGGAACTCCGCTTGCCTCTCAAGGTGCCCCGGGGAGAGAGGCCACTTGTCGAGCTGGATTTGGAACCTGGGGGTTTTTTCCGGACGATGCACAGGCGAGTCACTGCCCTTTCGTGTTGACTTCATTCACAGGGTGGAGTTCGGAGAGGTGTCCGGGCATCGGGTTCTTATCAAGAGGGGACCGGGAAATC
>NW_011458491.1:0-546 GCF_000754665.1 Bison bison bison | reverse complement strand
GAAATCATTCCAAGCATCTTTTCTGACCACAATGCAGTAAGATTAGATCTCAATTACAGGAGAAAAACTATTAAAAATTCCAACATATGGAGGCTGAACAACAAGCTGCTAAATAACCAACAAAATCACAGAAGAAATAAAAAAAGAAATCAAAATATGCATAGAAATGAATGAAAATGAAAACACAACAACCCAAAGCCTGTGGGACACTGTAAAAGCAGTGCTAAGGGGAAGGTTCATAGCAATACAGGCACACGTCAAGAAACAAGAAAAAAGTCAAATAAATAACCTAACTCTACACCTAAAGCAACTAAAAAGGAAGAAATGAAGAACCCCAGGGTTAGTAGAAGGAAAGAAATCTTAAAAATTAGGGCAGAAATAAATGCAAAAGAAACAAAAGAGACCATAGCAAAAATCAACAAACCAAAAGCTGGTTCTTTGAAAGGATAAATAAAATTGACAAACCATTAGCCAGACTCATCAAGAAACAAAGGGAGAAAAATCAAATCAATTAAATTAGAAATGAAAATGGAGAGATCACAACAG
>NW_011458490.1:0-539 GCF_000754665.1 Bison bison bison | reverse complement strand
TCGACTTGTGCAGGTGACCGTCAGGGGGGCGTTCTCATGGTGGGCTCTGAGAAGGTCAGGGGAAATTGGAGGTGGGGGGGGGCCGTCTCGGGGACTCCACAGGGTTTGGTGCATTGGAAGAGGGCCTCATCTCCAGTTGAGGCAGGAACCTCAGGGTTCCTCTGATTTCAGACTCCGATCGCAGGGTCCCTGCAGACTGGGGACAGGAGAGTCAGGCCTCGTCTTGGGTTGAGGCATGGAACTCCGCTTGCCTCTCGAGATGTCCCTGGGGAGAGAGGCCACTTGTCGAGCGGTATTTGGAACCTGGGTGTCTTTTCCGGACGATGCACGGGCGAGTCACTGCCCCTTCGTGTTGACTTCCTTCACAGGGTGGAGTTCGGAGAGGTGTCCGGGCATCGGGTTCTTACCAAGAGGGGACCGGGAAATCGGGGTGCTTCGCAATGTGGAAGCACCCACGAGGCCACGTCTGGAATGTCGTCGTGAGACCGGCCTCATCCTGAGGTGCGACCGGAAGGTCGGGAACCCCTTCCAGACAAAGC
>NW_011458489.1:0-521 GCF_000754665.1 Bison bison bison | reverse complement strand
GCTGACTGTGGCTCAGACCATGAACCCTTATTACCAAATTCAGACTTAAATTGAAGAAAGTAGGGAAAACCACTAGACCATTCAGGTATGACCTAAATCAAATCCCTTATGATTATACAGTGGAAGTGAGCAATAGATTTAAGGGACTAGATCTGATAGATAGAGTACCTGATGAACTATGGAATGAAGTTCGTGACATTGTACAGGAGAAAGGGATCAAGACCATCCCCATGGAAAAGAAATGCAAAAAAGCAAAACGGCTGTCTGGGAAGGCCTTACAAATAGTTGTGAAAAGAAGAGAAGTGAAAAGCAAAGGAGAAAAGGAAAGATATAAGCATCTGAATGCAGAGTTCCAAAGAATAGCAAGAAGAGATAAGAAAGCCTTCCTCAGCGATCAATGCAAAGAAATAGAGGAAAACAACAGAATGGGAAAACTAGAGATCTCTTCAAGAAAATTAGAGATACCAAGGAGACATTTCATGCAAAGATGGGCTCGATAAAGGACAGAAATGGTATGGACC